>NC_045455.1:87755728-87767150 GCF_002776525.5 Piliocolobus tephrosceles
CGTCTCGGCCTCCCAAAGTGCTGGGATTACAGGCTTGAGCCACCGCGCCCGGCTGGTTCTTGCTTTTTTGTTTTTGACGCAGTTTCGCTCTTGTTGACCAAGATGGAGTGCAATGGCGCCATCTCGGCTCACTGCAACCTCCACCTCCTGGATTCAAGGGATTCTCTTGCCTCAGCCTCCTGAGTAGCTGGGATTACAGGCGCCCGCCATCACGCCCAGCTAATTTTTGTGTTTTTAGTAAAGACAGGGTTTCACCAGGTTGGCCAGGTTGGTCTCAAACTCCTGACCTAAGGTCATCCACCCCCCTCACCCTTCCAAAGTACTGGGATTACAGGCATGAGCCACAGTGCCCGGCCTCTGACTTCAATTTCTTAAGGTCATATAGCAAGGGATAGAGTGGATTTTTAATTGTTTCCTTATTAAAAATTAGTCTTCTTTTAAGTGCTAGTTTTAACCTGTCAAATGAAAACAGTATCTGCCTCATGAAATAGTTATTAAATGTGATGGGATAGTGTATGCAAATATACATATGGCATGACTGGCACATAGGTAGAATCCAAATTCTTTTTTTTTTTTTTTTTTGAGACGGAGTCTCGCTCTGTCGCCCAGGCTGGAGTGCAGTGGTGTGATCCGAACCCAAATGTTACTTACCTATTCTTTCTTTCTCCAGGTAAAAAGAAAATAGCCTACTGATTTATCAATAGATTTGTGTTTCCCAAATTCTTATGGAAGCTATATTCCTTGGCGAATTCATACCGTTCCATGACTTTAAATGCCACGTATACACTGAAGACTTGAAGCTTATCATCTCCAGTCCTAATCTCTCTCGAGAACTCCAGGCTCCTATCTACCTACCTCCTCAATGGCTAATATATCTCTCAAAGTAACATATTCAAAACCAAACTCCTGATCTGCTCTCCCATATTTGCTCTGTCTGCAGCCTTCCTCATCTCAGCTGGCATCAAGTCCATCCATAACCTTCCACTCTTGAAACCAAACCTTAACTCCTCTCTCCAATGCCCTACATTCAATGTGAAATTATACTGGTTCTACCTGGAAAATATATCTAAAATCTGACTAGTTCTTGCCACGTTCAGTGCTGTAACCTGCCTAAACCACCATCATCTCTTGCTGGATTATTGCAAATAATCTCCTAAATTCTCTCCTACCCTCTTACCACAGAACTTTTTTTTTTTTTTTTTTTTGAGATGGTGTCTGGCTCTGTCACCCAGGCTGGAGTGCAGTGGCACAATTTCAGCTCACTGCAAGCTCTGCCTCCCAGGTTCATGCCATTCTCCTGCCTCAGCCTCCCAAGTAGCTGGGACTACAGGTGCCCGCCACCATGCCCAGCTAATTTTTTGTATTTTTAGTAGAGACAGGGTTTCACTATGTTAGCCAGGATGGTCTCGATCTCCTGACCTCGTGATCTGCCCGCCTCAGCCTCCCAAAGTGCTGGGATTACAGGCGTGAGCCACTGCGCCCGGCCCACAGAACTCTTTTAAAACCTTAGATCCTACCACTCCTTTTGACACAAATTAAAAGCAAAAATCCTAATTCTTCCCTGTTCCTTGCTCCACACCAACCTATTAGCCTTCTATTCCTCTGCCTGAGATACTCTTTCTCCTGATGACTGGCTTGGCTATCATTCTCCAGTCTACACTCAAGTTTCAACCACAATGAGGTTTACCTTGATATCCCTATTTCATTCTGTAACAACCCTCTTCCTACACTCCCATTGCCTCTTACTCTATTACCCTTTTGTTTTTAGTAGGACTTGTCATCTTTTAACATACTATACAATTACTGCGGTTATATTTATAAATACAGTTTGCCTTACCCATTAAAATGTAAGGTCCACAAAGAAAGGGATTTTTCTTTAATTTATTTTGTTCACTAAGATATCCTAAGAACCTAAAACAGTACCTAACAGAGTAAATACTCAATAAATGTTTTCTAACCAATTAAATGAATTAATCTCCATTTATTATTAGCCCAAATTACACTAAGCTGAAAGTTTGTCATAATCTAAGTTTTTCAAAGATATTACCTACATACATTAAATCTTTTTTTTTTTTTTTTTTTTGAGACGCTGTCTCGCTCTGTCGCCCAAGCTGGAGGGCAGTGGCGTGATTTTGGCCCACTGCAAGCTCCGCCTCCCAGGTTCACGTCATTCTCCTGCCTCAGCCTCCCAAGTAGCTGTGACTACAGGTGCCCACCACCACGCCTGGCTAATTTTTTGTATTTTTAGTAGAGACGGGGTTTCACCCTGTTAGCCAGGATGGTCTTGATCTCCTGACCTCGTGATCTGCCCACCTCAGACTCCCAAAGTGCTGGGATTACAGGCATGAGTCACAGTGCCCAGCCCACATTAAATATTTTTATAATATATATCATATCTGAGGACCTTGCTAAAAATTTTCTTTAAATGCTGCCTTACTAATTTTTCAAAGTTTTGGGAGTAGGCAGAAGATTCCCTGTCCCATCGTGTATCAAGGGGGCTCTTCCTCAGAGACAGCTGACATACTGCCCCAGCATCTGTGAACCATAAAAACTGACTTATAGAATTTAAAAGGCCTCATTCCACTTTGTCCTTCTTCACCGTGATCTCATCTCTCAGTCAAGTATACCATCAAATTCAGGAACATCAGTATTACAGCAGAGTAAACTTAGAAATAGAGGAGCAAATTAAGAAAGTTAAAATAAAGATATATAAAGTCCTTTCCAGCTTTTTCCAACTATATAATTGCTCTATCTGATACTTCTAAAAGCAGCGTAAGGTATCTATATAAAGAATGTAGGCTTGGCACGGTGGCTTATGCCTGTAACCCCAGCACAACACTTTGGCAGACTGAGGTGAAACGTTTACTTGAGGCCAGGAGTTCAAGACCAGTCTGGGCAACATAGCAAGACCCTGTCTCTACAGAAAATTTTAAAAATTAGCCAGGTGTGGTTGCATGTCCCTGTAGACTTAACTATTAAGGAGGCTGAGGCAAGAGGATAACTTGAGCCCAGGAGTTCAAGGGTGCATGCAGTAAGCTACGAGCGTGCCACTGCATTATAGCCTGGGTGACAGAGCAAGACCTCTAAAAAACAAAGCAAAACAAACAAAACATGAATGTAGATCGACTAGTAAATAATCAGTAACAATATAATTTTATTACATACACAAATGAAACTTTCCAGCGACTACTAGGCCACTTACAAATATCAAGTTATGGTATCAAAGATATGATTTATATAACTATCTCTAGATATGTTAGCCATTGAGGAGAAAAATTTTACTGAGGCAGATATGAATGAATATTTCAAGTATCTTATTTTCAACCAATAGTATATAAATACAGTGGGTTTTTGTTTTGTTTTGTTTTTTCTTTTTGGAGACAGGGTCTTGCTGGAGGGTAGTGGCGTAATCACAGCTCACTGCATCCTCTATCTCCCAGGTCTCCTGGGTTTGAGCAATCCTCTCACATCAGCCCCCTGAGTGGCTGGGACTACAGGTGCACCACCAAGCATCGCTAATTTTTTTTTACTTTTAGTAGAAACAGAGTCTCACTACATTGCCCAGGCTGGTCTCGAACTTCTGAGCTCAAGCAATCTTCCTGTCTCAGCCTTCCAAATTACTGGGATTACAAGTATGAGTCACACAGTGACTTGTTTAATGTATCAAGTGTGAATCAGATTACTGAAGACTCTATATGCTCCTTAAGTATATATCACATATTTGTGTAAATGTATATGTAAACAAATATACATAATACATTAAAATATAACTTTGTGCCAACGTTTGTAATAGCAAGACTATAAACAGCTGAAATATCCATTATAAAGAATCTAGTAATATAAATATATAATGGAATATTTACACAGCCATGAAAAAGAATAAGGTAGATTTCTATGTGTCAATGTGGAACAAACTACAAGATAAGGTAAGAAAATTCAAAGTGCATAAGGCTTCCACGTGTGCACTCATGCACATGTGTATATATGTGTGTTAATGTGTTAGATGTAGAGAAATATAAGCATATGACTAATAGTATAGGCAAAGAATATTTGTCAATGGCTACCCCAAATAAGCTAGAAAGAGTGACTGTCTTTGGGAGGCAGGAATCAGGTAACTGGGAGGGAAGGAGGCTGTTTTTCACTGTGTATCCTTTTGTGCTATTTAAATGTTTAACTTGTGCATGTATTACATTTCTAATTCCAAAAACAAGAAACTGTTCTTATTTTTCTGACACTGGCATTTTTTTAATATTAAAAATGTATAACCAGGCATGGTGGTACATGCCTGTAGTCCCAGCTACTCAGTGGACTGAGGCAAGAGAATTGCTAGGGCCCAGGAGTTCAAGGCTGCAGTGAGCTATGATTGTACCACAGCACTCCAGCCTGGGCAAATGAGCAAGACCCCATCTCTAAACACACACACACACACGCTATAATTTAAAACTAGCTTTAGGCAGGGTGTGGTGGTTCACGTCTTTAATTCCAACATTCTCAGAGGCCGAGACAAGAGGATCACTTGAGCCCAGGAGTTAGAGAACAGCCTGGGAAACACAGGGAGACCTCATCTCTACAGAAAATTTTAAAATGAGCTGGGCATAGTGGCTCACGCCTATAGTCTCAGCTACTTGGGAGGCTGAGGTAGAATTGCTTGAGCCCAGCAGGTTGAGACTGCTAAGAGCTGTGATCACACCACTGCACTCCAGCATGGGAAACAGAGCAAGACTTTATCTCAAAAAGAAAAGAAAAAAAAAATCAAACAGCTTTAGAAAAATAGGAACAGTATCTTTATTTTTTTACAGAAAAAGCAAGAGAGATAATGCCAAAAGAGGCATCAGAAAAGACAAAGCTTTTTTCAGGGAAGAGGGCTATTACCTACATGCCAACTGACTCAGCCAGGATTAGTGAGATCAGCACACCCTTACTTACACAGACAATTCCAAACTGACTATGATGGTTTGACTTTATGATGATGTGAAAAATGGTATGAATTCAGTAGAAACCATATTTCAAATTTTGAGGTTTAACGTTTTCCCAGGTTAGTTAGTGATTCGTGGTATCATACTCTGTCACAAAGTTGCACTATGGCAGCAGGCTACAGCTCCCAGTGAACCACTCAATTAGGAGGATAAACAACTGATACAGTATACTGTGCTGTCAGGTAATTTTGCCCAACTGTAGTTAGTGTTAAGTATTCTGGGCATCTTTAAGGTAGGCTAGGCTAAGCTATGATGTTCGATGGGTTAGGTGAATTAAATGCATTTTCAACTTAACAACACCTTCTACTTAACAAGGGTTTTACTGGTATGTAACTATTTTAAGTCGAAAGTACTGTTATGTCAAAAATGCATTTAATGCCTGAATAAACTCATCCTAAAGTCAAAAACTGGAAGTCGAATCACTGTAAATCTAGATGTTCCTTGACTTATGGATGGGGCTACATTCTGACAAATGAATTGCAAATTCAAAATGGAGACCATCTGCAAAGAAATGTATTTTCTTTTTTTTTTTTTTTTTTTTTGAGACAGAGTCTCACTCTGTCGCCCAGGCTGGAGTGCAGTGGCCGGATCTCAGCTCACTGCAAGCTCCGCCGCCTGGGTTCACACCATTCTCCTGCCTCAGCCTCCCGAGTAGCTGGGACTACAGGCGCCCGCCACCTCGCTCAGCTAGTTTTTTGTATTTTTTTTTTAGTAGAGACGGGGTTTCACCACGTTAGCCAGGATGGTCTCGATCTCCTGACCTCGTGATCCACCCGTCTCGGCCTCCCAAAGTGCTGGGATTACAGGCTTGAGCCACCGCGCCCGGCCAAGAAATGTATTTTCACACAGACCAAATGACTAGCCAAAGGCTAGTTTTATTTTGTAAGACACCGCAATAAAATCAAAATTTCGGTCCAGTACTAATTACTAAGTCCTGAAATGAGACACAAATATATATTGATGTTAGTAACAACGTTTTAGTCAATAACAGACCAAATGTATGACAGTGATCACATAAAACTGTAACATTGTATTTTTACTGTACCTTTTCTATTTTTTTCTTTTTTCTTTTTTCTTGAGACAGAGTCTTGCTTTGTCACCAGGCTGGAGTGCAGTGGCACGATCTCGGGTTGCTCCAACCGTGCAACCTCCGCCTCCTGGCATCAAGCAATTCTTCCTGCCTCAGCCTCCCGAGTAGCTGGGACTATAGGCGTGCGCCACCACGCCCAGCTAATTTTTTATATTTTTAGTAGAGACAGGCTTTCTCTCCACGTTGGCCAGGATGGTCTCTATCTCTTGACCTCGTGATCCGCCTGCCTCGGCCTCTCAAAGTATTGGGATTACAGGTGTGAGCCACCGCGCCTGGCCTGTTTAAATGTTTTAATACACAAATACTTACCTTTGTATTACCACTGCCTAAAGTATTCAGTACAGTAACAGGCTGTACAAGTTTGTGGCCTAGAAGCAACAGGTTATATACCATATCACCTAGCATGCAGTAGGCTATATCACCTAGGTTTCGGTGCTCACATACCTAGATAATACAGCCAGGAGCGAGCCCTCACCAGGAACCCAACTCCTCATCTGGGACTTCCAACCTCTGAAAGTCTGAGAAAACACATTTCTGTTGTTTAAACCACCTAGCCACTCAAGTTCCTGGATCTATGTGGGGAGGAGTGGGGGGAAGTTAACCACCTAGCCTATGATATTTCATTTTGGCAACCCAAACTGATAGAGAGAGAGAGAGAGACAGAGAGGGAGGAGGGGAGAGGGAGGAGGGGAGAGGAGAGGGGGGAGAAAGAGAGAGAGAAATATATATAGGTAAATATATATTTTAATATATATACTAGATATATGTCTACACCATACAATGTGTAGAAAAGATCTAAACACACAGACTATTAATAACGATTAATCTTGGGCAAAAAGATGAGGAGACTGATTTATTTTGACTTTATACAATTCTATTCCAATGTAAATTTTTACCAAAAAAGTGTACCTTTCATCATTTAAAAACTCAGGGCCAGGCACGGTGGCTCACATCTGCAATCCCAGCACTTTGGGAGGCTGAGGCAGGTGGATCACTTGAAGTTAGGGGTTCGAGACCAGCATGGCCAACATGGCGAAACCCTCATCTCTACTAAAAATATAAAAATTAGCTGGGCGTGGTGGCGCAACCCTGTAATCCCAGCTACTCAGGAGGCCGAGACATGAGTATTGAGAATCACTGGAACCTGGGAGGTGGAGGCTGCAGTGTGCCAAAATTGCGCCAATGCACTCCAGCCTGGATGACAGAGCAAGAGATTCCGTCTCAAAAAAAAAACTTACCAAAACCAAATATTACCTTATAGATTTTTATAGCCTCACTAGAATATAAACTCCATTAGAGCTGAATTATGTTTTTTGTTGTTGTTGTTCCTATCACCTAAATCAGAGCCTACCACCTTGGAAGCAGAATATTAGATGAGTGAAATGAATATATAGTCTTTGTGATATACTTAGTGTATTATTCCAACAAAAATGTTTAAACCTAGGCCAGCTATCCTAACAGCAAATTACCAGTACTCACTTTTCTGTCACTTAGTATAGGTTTGTGGGATGTAAAGGCTAGTCTTGGCTTAAACAAAAACAGCTTTGCCACACACCACACGTTATATACTCCAAAGTTACCATCTGAACTTCAAGTTATCCATGGCACTGCCCTCCTCCATTTGGACAGACAATCACAATCCAACAATCTGTAGCTACTTTACTGGTCTTCAATGTATTCCCTCAAAAATTTGGAGAAGAAAGGAAATATAGAGGTTAACTTATACTAATATTTAATAATAGCAACAACTAAGACTGAAACCTCAATATGTGTATGCAATGCCATGCAATTCTCATAACATTCCCATTTTCAAGATGAGAAAAACTGAGGCTTAAAGGTTAAAACTTCGCTCAGTCACAAAGCTAGTCAAAGAGCCAGGATTCTGTCTGAAACATGTCTTATTCACTAGTAACCATATTAGTAGAACTGAAAAGTGCATTTTGGTAGATTAAAACTAGTGGGTTTTTTTTTTTTTTTTTTTTTTTTGAGACGGAGTCTCGCTCTGTCACCTGGGCTGGAGTGCAGTGGCCGGATCTCAGCTCACTACAAGCTCCGCCTCCCGGGTTTACGCCATTCTCCTGCCTCAGCCTCCGGAGTAGCTGGGACTACAGGCGCCCACCACCTCGCCCGGCTAGTTTTTTTGTATTTTTTAGTAGAGACGGGGTTTCACCGTGTTAGCCAGGATGGTCTCGATCTCCTGACCTCGTGATCCACCCGTCTCGGCCTCCCAAAGTGCTGGGATTACAGGCTTGTGGGTTTTAAATAATGTACATAAAATACAAATATTGGCATAATAAATATTTTACCTGCTAAAAACTGTGCACTTTGAAGATTAAAGCCATTTTGAAAATCTAGCCAGTTGAAAATATTAGAATTACATCATTAAATGTCAAGAATCGATAATGCAGTAGAATACAAATCAAATCGCTCTCAAGCCTTAGAAAAATCCCAAGACTAACAGAAACAGGAAATGTTAAGTAAGTTAGGCATGGTGTGGCACACCTGTAATACCAGCTACTTAAGAGGCTGAGATGCTAGGATCACTTGAGCCCAGCAGTTGCAGTCCAACCTAGACAACATAGCAAGAACCCGCAACCCCCTGTCAAAAAAAAAAAAAAAAAACACTAAACTAAATTACGGTTTCCTTTAAGGTTGAAACATCATTGCAACTAAGTGTATTAAGAAAAAGCCTGGCCGGGCGCGGTGGCTCAAGCCTGTAATCCCAGCACTTTGGGAGGCCGAGACGGGCGGATCACGAGGTCAGGAGATCGAGACCATCCTGGCTAACACGGTGAAACCCCGTCTCTACTAAAAATACAAAAAACTAGCCGGGCGAGGTGGCGGGCGCCTGTAGTCCCAGCTACTCCGGAGGCTGAGGCAGGAGAATGGCGGGAACCCGGGAGGCGGAGCTTGCAGTGAGCTGAGATCTGGCCACTGCACTCCAGCTCGGGCGACAGAGCAAGACTCCGTCTCAAAAAAAAAAAAAAAAAAGAAAAAAGAAAAAGCCTTTGTGCTTCAGTTTTCCAATGGCTGCAAAATAAGAATAAAGTTTTCTCATGCACCCACCTCCAAGCTTTTAACCCTATCTGAAACACCAACAAAACCAAAACAATTCTGCAAATGTGAAGTGCTAAAGTTAGGGTCAAAACCTCAAATGCCTAGATATAAAAGTCATCCAGTTAGGGAATGAGTCAAAATGGAGAGAATTATGCTCCATCAACAGCCCTAATTCCCACACAGGTAAGAGATGTCCTTAAAGGGAAACCAGAAATTTGTACTTCTATATTAAATCTTTTGCTTCTTTTGTTGTCAAATAATTCAATCAAAACCCACAAACATGGAAATTAAAAACACTAAATTATGGTGTATATGGTGGCTCACAGGGTGGGCACATCACTTTGAGCCCAGAAGTTTGAGACAGGCCTGGGCAACATGGGGAAACCTCATCTCTACCAAAAATACAAAATAATTAGAGGGGCTTGGTAGCCAGTGCCTGTGGTCCCCATCTCAAAAAAAAAAAAAACAAAAAAGTGCCGTCTATTTTAATTGCCTCATACACTTAATTAACAAATGAAGGCCAGATGTGGTAGCTCACACCTACAATCCCAGTGCTCTGAGAAGTCAAGGCAGGAGATTGCTAGAGCCTAGCAGTTCGAAACCAGCCTGGACAACACAGCAAGACATCATCTCTTTAAAATAAACAAACAGATCAATACTCTCAAAACACACTGAATAAGAATACAGTAAAAGGTAGAAAGTAGTCTAAACAGTGAACAACAGGCTGGGCGCGGTGGCTCACGCGTGTAATTCCAGCACTTTGGGAGGCCGAGGCAGGGGGATCACCTGAGGTTTCAGAAGTTCAAGACCGGCCTGGCCAAGATGGAGAAACCCTGTCTCTAATAAAAATACAAAATTAGCTGGGTGTAGTGGTGCATGCATGCCTGTAAACCCAGCTACTCAGGAGGCTGAGGTAGCAGAATCGCTTGAACCCGGGAGGTAGAGGTTGCGGTGAGCCGAGATCCTCCCACTGCACTCCAGTCTGGGCAACAAGAGTGAAATTGTCTCAAAAAAAAAGTGAACAATAAGTGTAAAACCTCAAACAAGCCATACAATTACCAACACAACCTTTTTTCCTGATTCCTGAGCAACATTATTTCCCATTCCCTGGTATCTCTCAGTAATACCTAGGCTGTGATTCCTTATGAAGAAATCGCCATCCATAAGGAATTACTGAGAGATACCAAGAAATCTATCACAGAAAAGAGGAGCCTTAGGCTTCAGCCAGTCAAGCTAAAGCAAACACCACAGAATCCAAATACATAAATCAACTATTTAATCAGACAACTTTTACTAACAAGTGACAAAATACTATTTTTAAAATACCTTTTCAGCATTAACTGCCTGTCCTCTCAAGTTCCTATATCTCAATTATTTTCCTAAGGTGTCCCACCTTTGAACCACTGCTAATACTTTTTCCTCCACCTTAAGGGTACTTACCTTCCCCTCCCATCTTCATCTGCTTACATAGGGTCCTCTTTATAGTCTCAACTCTACTACCTATTGTGTGTTAATTAGAAAATCCTCCGCCAGGCGCTGTGGCTGGCGCCTGGCGCAGTAATTCCAGCACTTTGGGAGGCCGAGGCAGGCGGATCACCTGAGGTCGCCAGTTTGAGACCAGCCTGACCAACTTGGAGAAAACCTGTTCTCTACTAAAAATACAAAATTAGCCGGGCGTGCTGGCGCATGCCTGTAATCCCAGCTACTAGAGAGGCTGAGGCAGGAGAATCTCTTGAACCCGGGAGGCGAAGGTTGGTGAGCCGAGATCACTAGATTGCACTCCACCCTCGGAAACAAGAGCAAACTCCGTCTCAAAAAAAAAAAAAAGAAAAATCCTAGAAAGATCGTCAGAGCTGTCTGTCACGAATAAGATTAACAAACAGATAAAACTTTAAAAGGTGTTTTTAAAAAGAAAATCCTACAAAGATCACTTACGAAGTCTAACACCAGTATTTTTAAAAGTGCGTCTTTCTGGCCAGCACAGTGGCTCACACCTGTAATCCCAGCACTTTGGGAGGCTGAGGCAGGAGTATCACCTGAGGTCAGGAGTTTGAGACCCACCTGGCCAACATGGCGAAACCCAACCTCCCCCCTCCCCCAACTAAAAATACAAAAAAAAGCCGGTCATGGTGGTGCATGCCTGTAATCCCAGCTACTTGGGAGGCCGAAGCAGGAGAATTGCTTGAACCTGGGAGGTAGAGGTTGCTGTGAGCTGAGATCGCACCACTACACTTTAGACTGGGCGACAGAGCAAGCCTCCATCTCAAAAAAAAAAAAAAAAAAAAAAAAAAAAAAAAAA
>NC_045455.1:87767250-87781387 GCF_002776525.5 Piliocolobus tephrosceles
AAAAAAAAAAAAAAAAAAAAAAAAAAAAAAAAAAAAAAAAGTGCCTCTTTCTGTCAGTAAGAAAACCATTGTTCAGTGTCACTGGTTACTAATCAAACATTACTATTACTATTTAGTCACAACTCACACATCCAGCAAGTTTACCCTGAAAATGCAAAGTTGAGGCTCAAAAGTGATGAAATTCCACCCATAAGTAACCACTTGTTTTACAAAACATCTGAATTTACAAAATAATTTTCTTAGCATTATCAGCCTCAGCAAATATATCTTCATTAAAGTCAAGCTCATCACAACAAATGAAACACTTTTATAAAAGAAAGAGAAAGAAGAGAGAAAGGAGAAAAGGAAAAAAAAGAACTTAGCCCAGCATGGTGCCTCACTCCTGCAATCCCAGCACTTCGGGAGGCCCAGGCAGGAAGACTGCTTGAGCCCAGGAGTTCCAGACCAGCTTAGGCAACATAGGAAGACCCCGTCTCAAAAGAAAAAGCAAGAAAGCAAAACCCCGGGGAAGATATTAAATAATCCTCATAGAACAATTAAATGCTAAAACTTCCTATCAGATTCATTAACAGTGTTTAAGAAAAAGACAAAATGTTCTCATGTACAAATTGAACTGCCTATCGGATTATTTTAAGATCTAAAACTTCTCCAGTAATTTCCAGGAAAGTAGGACTCCTATTTGGTTTAGAAACGCTCAATATACTAACCAAACAGGAACATCAGGCACCGGCTCTATTCATAAAGGCAACATTTTCTAATAGATTACATTCACATTTGTGGTAACTGTAAACTCCACTAACAACTAACAAGCTACAAATCAACAGATAACAACACACTCTAGGAGGCTGAGGAGGGCAGATCACTTGAGGCCAGCAGTTTGAGACTAGCCTGGCCAACACAGCGAGGCCACTATCTCAACTAAAACTACAAAAAATTATCTGGGCGTGGTAGCGCGCGCCGGTAGTCCCAGCTACTCCGTAGGCAGAAGCAACTGAATCGCTTGACTCGGGAAGCGGAGGTTGCAGTGAACTGAGGCCGTGCAACTGCACTCCAGCCTGAGCGACAGGGCGAGACTGTCTCCAAAAAAAAAAAAAAAGCAACAACAACAAATGAAAAAGAAACATAAACAGCCTTAAGATGTCCCCACCCAAGAGCTCAATTGCACATAAACGGAGGCTGCACATGACATGCATTCAAGACACAATGCTAAGAGTTTGCTCGACACAAAGCTGTAAAAGACAGGATCCCAGCTGATACCACCCAGCAAACTTATTCTAGCTTTCAGGGAAACTCAGATGAAATGCGTCTTTGTGAAGTCCCTACTTTAAACTCTCGATTAAACTTGAGCACCCTTTGAATGCGACAGTCCGCTCCCTCTTAATCCTTAGAAAGCATTTCCTGCCTGGAAAACCTTTCTCCCGCAAGCCTTCTACAAACTTTTTCCGTTCTTTCAACCTACTCCACCAAGCCTTAAGCCCGCCCCTCACCTCCCGCCCCCTACCCACACACACACACCCCTCCCCACTAGGGAACCTCAACACTCTGCAGACGCCACTCCACAAGGGCACGCAAAACACATGTGCCTGCAAACCCAGCCCCTTTCCACACCCCCCGGAAACGACACCCCCTTTCTCACACTCCGCACGCCACAGCCCATCCCCCTTCCTCCCCGCCCCCACTCACATCACCCCAGTCCTCCCACCCACGTTCCCGGGAACCCAACCTCCCCTCGCTCCCCGGCCTGCCGAAGGCAGTGGGGAGGGGAAGCAGGAAGAAGGAAGCAGGGCTCGGGCCCGGCCTAGGCCTCTCAGACCGCCTTGGGAGGTGAGGGAGGGAGCCCGCGGGCCGGGCTCAGCTCCCGTCGGCAGCAGGGCCTCATCCGGACCCAGGCCTGCCCTCCGCTGCCGCGGCGCGGCCCGCCCCGCCTGGACCACACTCACTTGCCAACCGCGGTCCATCGAGTCCCCCGCTGCTGCCTCCTCCGCCGGCTGCGGCTCCTGTCCCCGGGTCCCCCAGGTCCGGCTTCTTGGGCCCGGGGGGCGGCCCAGCTCCCCCGCCCGGGACGGCTCCGGGCGGAAAGCCGGCCACGGGTGCACCAGCCAGAGCCAGGGGGACGCTGTTGCTATGGAGGCCGAGGCCCGGGGCAGCCCCGGCGGCAGGGTCCTCATGCAGGAACTGACACTCCTCCCCGTAGAAGCAAGTCTTATCCTTAGCGTAGTAGCGGCAGTACTTTAGCTTCACTCCTACCGCCGCCCCGCCGGGGACACCCCCGACCCCCGGCGGGGCCACCACCGCCACCGCCGCCGCCAGCGAGGAGGAGGAAGGGGAGGCGGCGGCCGAAGGGGGCGGGAGGCCGCCGCCACTGTTCATGGCAACGCCGCAGCCTCGTCTTCCGCCGCCGCCCGAGGAGCCGCCGCCGCCGCCACCATAGACGGGGGAGGAAAGGAAGACGCTGCCGGTGCCGGATAAAAGCCTGGGCGGGTGGGTCTGTCCCGCTGCGGGAGCCGGAGCCGCCCGGGGAGAGGGGGGAGGGGAGAGGGGAGGGAGGAGGGGGTAGAAGGAGGGAGGGTAGGGGGAGAGTTGGGATTCTCTCTCACTCACTCTCTCGTTCTCTTTTCTTAAAGGGGCCGCGCGGGACGACGGGGTGGGCGCGCGGGCCCAGACGGGGACTTCGAGGGCGCGGGCAGGGGAAGAGGGAGCGGCAGCGGCAAGCGGGTGGGGAGGGCGGAGGGGCCGGTTTATTTTTAAATTCTGCCTCCACTCGCTCTCTCGCGCTCTGGTTCCTCCGAGTTGTTTATTCCATTTTCCTCTTCCTGAGACGGCCGTCGCCGCTGCGCGTGCGCGCCGAGACGCGAGGGCTTGTGGGTAGCGGGAGCGCGAGGGGAAGCCTGGCCGGCGTCGGGCCCCCGGGGGCATCCGCGAGCTGGCGGCGGTTGGACCCGTGGCCCTCGATGGCGTTCCGGACGCGGAGCGGGCGCCGAAGTTCTCACGAGACCTGACACCTTCCTTATTCGTATATTATCTTACTTAAAAAGCCAGATGTCATTTTTTTTTCATTGAAAAGAGAAAATTGACAACGTAAACCGTCGTTTGGAGGGGCCACCTGGGGACGCGGCCGAGCCCTGGCTCTACCTGAAGAATATTTTCTGTTTGCCACACTTCCTCTCCCCGTTTCCTTTCGTCGCCCCCTCTCCTCTTTCCCCTTCCCCTCGAAGGTAATGAGAACTACTGGACCGATTACGCTAACCTCTTGGCCCTTTGTCAAAATATAGAGCCAAAAAGGTTGATTTAGACAGACCCCCTGCTCAGTGCAGCACCTGTTATTCTCTGTATTTATATTACCAAGGGCCTTCGGTTAATTATGAAAAATAGGATACCACCTGGGACGACACTGCTTAGGCAGCACCGGAAGACTTTTATAAATATACTAGGTTGCTTTTCTCCAGTCAGCCTAGCCTTGATTTGAAATTCATTTTTAAAAGATAGTTTTAACCTCAGCCATCTCTGATGTTTGCGCTAATACCCTGTTAAAGGCTTTCAGAAATTTTAAAGAATTACTATGAAGGGAAAAGTAACATTCTAGTTTTACTCTGTAAAAGAGGTTCACAAACGGCAGATCGCTGTTATGAAAAGGAGGGGTGGAAGTATTTAAGGAATTGTGGCAAACAGACAACAGAAGAATGGACGTAAGCAAAAGTACCACACTGAAAAAATGGGGAAAGGTGGAGTCTAGATCACAAACTGGTAAGCTTGGTGATATTCTGTAGCCAAATTCGAAGATAATAACATTGTGTTATGGCTTTCTGTTTAAAAGCAGTTTCACTTATTTGATTATTCAACAAATCTTTATTAACATCCATTACGTGTACCAGGAATTGTGGTACACGTAACTGTGGAGCTGGGGAAGCCGAAGTGAACAACATGCCTTACGTGAGTTCACGTGGCTCATCTTCCGGTTGGGGAGGCATCAAGTACACAGGTTCGTTGTAAACCAGTGTTTTAAGTGCTAACCTTATCACATTTGCTATTAGAGGATATTAAACATGTTAGACTTCTTGGAGAAAGTTGATATTTTGATGTTCCAAGTTTGGGAACATCGTTGGATTCAGACAGATCTGGATTGAAACAGATTAAAGTGGCTACACTTCAATAGCTGTGTTCCTCTCAGTAAATTGCTTCATTTCTCTGTACCTTATCTGTACACCTGGAATAAGAATAGTACCTACTTCATAAAGTATAAACTAATAATGTATATAAACTATCCCATGCCCAGTAAGAATCCTGTAGGTTGTAGCTATCACTAATAGTATTGGCCAGGTGCAGTGGCTCACGCCTGTAATCCCAGCAATTTGGGAGGGCAAGGCAGGTGGATCACCTGATATCAGGAGTTCGAGACCAGCCTGGCCAACCTGGTGAAACATGGTCTCTAGTAAAAATACAAAAAAAATTAGCTGGGCGTGGTGGCGGGCACCTGTGATCCCAGCTACTGGGGAGGTTGAGACACGAGAATCACTTGAACCCAGGAAGCAGAGGTTGCAGTGAGCCGAGATCTTGACATTGTACGCCAGCCTGGGCGACAGAGTGAGACTCTGTCTCATTAAAAAAAGAAAAAAAAATAGTATTGCTGCTAGTGGTAGTGCATGGTCAAAGAACATTCTAGGCAAAGCAAACGGCTTTTATTGTTAGAATATAGTGATAGTGGAGAATGGAGCAGAGTTCACAAAAGTCCTAGGGCCATGTTAAAGAATTGAACTTTTGGCTGGGTGCCGTGGCTCACGCCTGTAATCCCAGCACTTTGGGAGGCTGAGGCGAACAAAATACGAGGTCAGGAGTTCAAGACCAGCCAACATGGTGAAACCCCACCTGTGCTCAAAATACAAAAATTAGCTGGGTGTGGTGGCAGACGCCTGTAATCCTACCTACTCGGGAGGCTGAGACAGAAGAATCGCTTGAACCCAGGAGGTGGAGGTTGCAGTGAGATCCCACCACTGCACTCCAGCCTGGGCCAGAGAGCAAGACTCCATCTCAAAAAAGAAAAAAAAAAAGAACTTGAGGATAATTGGAAATTATTACAGAGTTTTTAAAAGTCAACATGGCAGGGCACAGTGGCTCACACCTGTAACCTCACTGCTCTAGAAGGAAGCCAAGGCAAGAGGATCACTTGAGACCCGGAGTTGAAGACCCTCTTGGGAAACCTAGCTCTACAAGACCCTGTCTCTACAAAACGATTTAAAAATTAGCCAGGTATAGAGGCACTTGCCTATAGTCCTAGCTACTGGGAAGGCTGAGGCAGAGAGGATTGTTTGGGCTAAGGAGTTCCAGGATGCAGTGAGCTATGAAGGCGCCATTTCATGCCAGCCTGCACAGCAGTGAGACCCTCAGTCAATAAATAAAAAATAAACTTATTTGCCACGCATTTCATATCTCCACACTTTTTTAGGAGACAACTACTTACTCCTATAGTAGGGCTGTCTTTTTTGTGTGTGTGTTTTTTTTTTTTGAGACGGGGTCTCGCCCTGTCGCCCAGGCTGGAGTGCAGTGGCGGCGCCATCTTGGCGCACTGCAAGCTCCGCCTCCCGGGTTCAGGCCATTCTCCTGCCTCAGCCTCCTGGGTAGCTGGGACTACAGGCACCCGCCACCTCGCCCGGCTAGTTTTTTGTATTTTTTAGTAGAGACGGGGTTTCACCGTGTTAGCCGGGAGGGTCTCGATCTCCTGACCTCGTGATCCGCCCGTCTGGGCCTCCCAAAGTGCTGGGATTACAGGCTTGAGCCACCGCACCCGGCCTAGGGCTGTCTTTTTAATCTGGGTTCGTTGTTGAGTATTCCTTTATTAAAAATAAATGTATAGTCAAGTCCGAGTAATTTTCATGTTAATGAAGATGACATCCAAAACTGCAAATAATTCATAAATTATACGTAAAATACATATATTTGACCTCCAGCAGCATTTCCCCAGCAACAGAGACTACATTGCTAAAGGGTAATGTTAATTTCTATTAAATACTAATAATTGAGGCCAAGCGCAGTGGCTCACACCTGTAATCCTAGCACTTTGGGAGGTGGAAGTGGGTGGATCGCTTGAGGTCAGGAGTTTAAGACCAGCCTGACCAACATGGTGAAACCCCGTCTGTACCAAAAATACAGAAAATTAGCTGGGCGTGTTGGCAGGCACCTGTAATCCCAGCTTCTCGGGAGGCTGAGGCAGGAGAATTGCTTGAACCTGGGAGGCAGAGGTTGCTGTGAGCGGAGATTGCGCCATTGCACTCCAGCCTGCGCGACAGAGTGAGACTCCATCTCAAAAAAAAATAAAAATAACAACTGAGAGGAAAACTTCACATTTTCTGAATGGTTAATTATATTAGTGATAACAGCCTGAGTCTTACAAATTATCGCTTAGGAACAAGCATGTGGCTCACACTTCAGGAGGCCAAGGCAGGAGAATCACTTGGCTCAGAAGTTCTGAGACCAGCCTAGGCAACATAGGGAAACACTGTCTCTACAGAAAAAAATTAGCTGGTCCTGGTGGCATTCTCCTGTGGTCGCAGCTACTTGGGAGCCTTAGGTGGGAGGATTGCTTGGGCCAGGAGGTCAAGGCTGCAGTGACAGCCTAGGTGACAGCAACCCCGGTGTCACCTGGTGAAAAAAAGGTGAACCTGTATCGAAGAAAATTAAAATTATCCCTTGAGATAGAGTGGAACCTGCATGTGGATAAATGAGAGTTGACTGTTTTTGAGTCCTAGAAATGAAATTTGCTGAATATGTATAAATAAATTTCTTACATATTTGTAAGGTATGTTCCTTATGCACTAAGCTCTACTCTATAATTTTATATGAAGTTACTAGCAACTGCTTAATTTAATCTTGTTGACAAATTTTGGGTGCACTAGAAGCAAAAACCTTCCTATTTATGGCAGTGATAAATAACTGATACATGAAACATTTTTTGGCCAGGCGCAGTGACCCACGCCTGTAATCCCAGCACTTTGGGAGTCCAGGGCAGGCAAATCACTTGGGCCAGGGTTCCAGACCAGCCAGGCCAACATGGTGAAACCCTATCTCTACTAAAAATGCAAAAATCAGCCAGGCGTGGTGGTGCAAATGCCTATAATCCCAGCTACTCGGGAGGCTGAGGCATGAGAATCACTTGAACCTGGGAGGCAGAGGTTGCAGTGAGCCCAGATAATGCTACTGCACTCCAGACAGAGCAAGACTCTATCTCAAAAAATAAAAAAAAAATTAAAAAAAGATTTTTTAATGTATCTGTGACCCTCTATAGAAGACAGTCTTTCATCGTCATCACACATACTGATATATACTACATAGGTTTTTTAGTGTTTATGGCAGTGAAAGCAATTTGTTACCTTTCTGTACAAGTTTTCAAAGGATTTCAAGATGCCCGTACTTATTATATTCTTATGAAATACATTAAAGGCAAATATGATTTTGAAATTAATTGTATCTTGGAAATAGCCCTGACAATCAAGTGTATCATTGGTATCATCCCATACAACTACCACCAGCCCTATAGAGAGAAGTACCTTTAACTTAGCAAAGCTCACTATTACCATGTCTGTTGGTTAAGCACCCCCTGCTCCAGAAACTAATATTTGTATGTGAAATATGCCTGTTATCATGTTAAATTGAATAATTCTGTGTTAATAATTGATTTTACTATTTCAAAGATAATGTGTTTATTTCAGTTCAGATTTTCTAATTTATACTCTGATGAAAGACTTTAAATCAGGAGACTTGCTGAAAAATGTATGTATTAAAGCAAGAATTTTTTTTCTTAATCTTTACAACTTTTCTGTAAAAAGCAAGAATCTTAATAAAATATACTATTAATAAAATGAAGCTCCCAAAATTTAAAAAAAAAAAAATTTGTCTTTTACAGTCTGTTAGCCCTTTCACATGACCTATTATAGAGCAGTAATATAAGTACTAAAATTTGTTCTATTTTATTTTATTTTGAGACAGAGTCATGGTATGTCATCCAGGCTGGACTGCAGTCGCATGATCATGGCTCGCTGCAGCCTCAACCTCTCAAGTAGCTGGGACTACAGGCATGTGCCACCAGTCCTGGCAAATTTTTTATTTTTTGAAGAGACAGGGTCTCACTGTGTTGCCCAGGCTGGTCTTGAACTCTTGAGCTCAAGCAATCCTCCCACCTGAGCCTCCCAAAGGCTGGGATTACGGGTGTGAGCCATCGCAACCGGCCTTATTTTTTATTTATATTTATATTTATTTGAGAGACAGGGTCTTACTATGTTGTCCATGCTGGCCTCAAACTCCTGGGCTTAAAGCATCCTCCTACCTCAGCCTCCCAAGTAGCTGGGACTACAGGCACTTAAGTAGCCAGACTACAGTCTTAACTATTTTTATTATTAAAAAAGAGTTAATAATAACAGACTTTAACACAAGGACAAAATGAATCAAGAGCAAGGAGGAAAAGGGAATGTGCCATAAAGGAAAGGCTGAAATTAATAAAATGGAAAACATTAAAAATCTTAAACCAAACTTTCATTATTTTTAAATAGCAATAAAAATAGATACACTCCTGACAAGTCTAATAATGGTAAAAAAAAGAAAAATACATGTCATATGCCGGGCGTGGTGGCTCACGCCTGTAATCCCAGCACTTTGGGAGGCCGAGACGGGTGGATCACTAGGTCAGGAGATCGAGACCATCCTGGCTAACATGGTGAAACCCCATCTCTACTAAAAATACAAAAAACTAGCCGGGCGAGGTGGCGGGCGCCTGTAGTCCCAGCTACTCGGGAGGCTGAGGCAGGAGAATGGTGTAAAACCCGGGAGGCAGAGCTTGCAGTGAGCTGAGATCCAGCCACTGCACTCCAGCCTGGGCGACAGAGCAAGACTCCGTCTAAAAAAAAAAGAAAAAGAAAAATACATGTCATTAGTACCTTCAGTACACTTACAGAAAATAACTGCCAGTCTAGCATTCAATGTCTAATGAAAATATCCTTTAAAATGGAAGATGAGGCCAGAAGTGGTAGTTCATGCCTATCATCCCAGCACTCTGGGAGGCTGAGGTGGGATGATCACTTGAAGCCAGGAGTTTCAGATCAGCCTGCACAGCAAAGTGTGACCCCATCTTTACAAAAAAAATGAAAAGATAGGCCAGCCATGATGGCTCACGCCTATAAATACTAGCACTTTGGGAGGCCAAGGTGGGTGGATCATCTGAGGTCAGGATTTCAAGACCAGCCTGGCCAACACAGCGAGACCACCATCTCAACTAAAACTGCAAAAAATTATCTGGGCGTGGTGGCACGCGCCTGTAGTCCCAGCTACTCCTTAGGCTGAGGCAGGAGAATTACTTGAACTTGGGAGGTGGAGGTTGCAGTGAGCCGAGGTCGCACCACTGCATTCCAGCCTGGACAAGAGAGGGAGGTTCTGTCTAAAAAAAGAAAAATTAGCTGGGCGTGGTGATGTTCACTTGTAGTCCCAGCTACTGGAGAGGCTGAAGCAGGAAGATCACTTGAGCTCAGGAGTTCGGGGCTATAGTGAACTACGATTATGCCATTGCACTTTAGTCAGGGTGACAGAGTGAGACCCTGTCTCTAAAATAAAGTGATTAATAATAAAAAATAAAATGGAAGGCCAGGCACAGTGGCTCATGCCTGTAATCCCAGCAGTTTGGGAGGCTAAGGCGGGTGGATCACTTGAGGCGAGGAGTTCAAGACCAGCCTGGACAACATGGTGAAATCCCGTCTCTAGTAAAACCACACAAAAAAATTAGCCGGGCATGGTGGCATATACCTGTAATCCCAGCCACCGGGAGGCTGACGTGGGAGAATCACTTGAACCCGGGGGGCAGTGGTTGCAGTGAGCTGAGATCACGCCACTGCACTCCAGCCTGGGCAACAGAGTGAGACTCCGTCCCCCCAAAAAATAAAAATAAAAATAAAATGGAAGATGAAATACAGACTTTCAGACAAATCGAGAGAATTTGTCACTAGCAGATGTACACTATTCCAGATGGAAGGACTTAAGAGCAATTGAGTGAAATATGTGAGTAACACTAAATTAATACTGACTATAAGACAACAGTGTCTTGTGGAGTTTTAAATAGATGTAGAATTAAAGCACACAAAAACATCAACATGTAAAGCATCAGGTATAAATGAAGGACTGCAAAGTCTTTGTATTTTAAAAAAGCAATAAAAACGGTTATTTATCTTAGACTAAAGTAAATCAGAGATACATGTTATAATTTCCAGGGCTACTAAAATAATAGCAAAATAAAATAATAAATAACAACGTAATAGAAGGGAATGGAATAATGAAGTCCTTAATCGAAAATAAGAAAGGACAGAAAACAGAACAGGCAGAACAAATAGAAAACAATTAGATTTAAGTCTGAATACGCTAAATGTAAACAATCAAGCTTCAATTAAAAGGCAAAGACTTTCAGGTTGGAGTAATAGAATAAGAAAACTGTATTAGGGAGGGTTCAATCGGAGAAGCACAACCACTATGAGAAACAAAGCATGAGGGGTTTATTGCAGGATTAATTAGATTTGACACCGTAATAGTAACTGGTGGAGGAGTCTATGCTGTGTTATTGTCAGCATCTGGTGCAGAGCTGAAGCAGCTATGGGTCAGCCTAACCAGTAGTGTGGAAGGAGTACTGGATATGAACAAGAATATGGGCAAAGGGGAATCTACAAGGACAACTGGAATTCCTGAGAACAAACTAGAACACACGTCTATTTCTCACTGACATCAGCAGTTGCCATGGCATGGCACATGCTCTCGGCCCATGAATTATAAAAGCTGAAGGAAGGATCCTCAGTCCTGCTGCCTCCTTACACCACTATCAGATCAGTGACAACCTGTGCAAGTTGCGATAGTGCCTGGTACTCTGCACTGGCTGCTGCTTCACTTCCGCCTTCCAAACTGCATACAAAGTCTTCTTGTCTTTAGCACTGATGAAGAACTGTACTAGGAAAGAAATTCTGGTAAATACAGTTACAGTTTAGCTAATTTCACATAGTACAAAGCCACCACAGTCTACAACTTGGCATCTATACACACTTTTTCTGTAAACATTCTTAGCTGACAATAACAAAGTCATGTTTCTGGCTAAGATGATCAGTTTCCTTCATAAACTTGAGCAACACTTGCAGGACAGGAGGATATAAAGTCACTCCTAACTAAGTCACACTATAATGATACCCTGTAATGTAAATCCTATAAGGTTTATTACCATTAGCACAAAGCATATGTGATGATAGAGGAGTGGGGAGAGAGAGAAAAAAGATGTTTAATATACAAAAACATACTCAAAAGAAGAAATAACTATTCCAACCGTCATTTCTGCCCCTTACTCACATGGTCAAGGCTGTTTATTACAACAGGTCCTTGAATAATGTTTAGTTACAACATTAATGAGAAAATTCTCTTTCCAGCTGGTGCCGCTGTCAGTGTGGAGTGTGCATGTTCTCCCCATGTTTATGTGGGTTTTCTCCAGGTACTCCAGTTTCCTCCTACATCCCAAAGCTGTGTACAGGAGGAAAATTGTTGCATCTACATTTTCCCAGTCTGAGTGAATATAGGTGTCATGTGAGTGTGCCCTATCATAGAATATCACCTGTCTAGGCGATTCCTGCCTTGATCACCTGCCTTGATCCTGCCTTGATCACCTGTCTAGGCGATCACCTGTCTAGGCGATTCCTGCCTTGAGCCCTGAGCTACTGGGATGGGCTTCAGCCACCCATGACCCTGAGCTAGAATATTTGTGCAAATAATTATCCTACTTATTTGTATTAATATTTCTTAAATGTATGTATAGCCCTCATTTTTTTTCAGTGTTTAATATTAAAGTCCTTTGGTCTTTATTTAGAACTTTTCTGATGTTTTCACGACCATAAATATGGTCTAGTTAAGCGACTTAACTCTTGTTTATACCAGCCTCTGGTAAAATTGTTTTCTTCATGCATCATTTCACTGAAAGGAGTAGTTTCCAAGAACCTGTTGACAACCTGAAATTAGTACTTACTGTACTTCCTTCTTCTACTACCTATGCCATGTTTCCTTTGCCTTCAGCAGGCATCCTTTCATGATTTGCCTTCAGCAGGCACCCAGGCTTTCGTGATTCCTATCTGGTGAGGTGACCCACACCTTCATTTTTGATGGGTCTGGACTGTAGGGGATAGTTATAGTTTGACTTTAATCACTGGGCAAGGGAGTACTATGAGATGCCCCAGGGGACCTCATGCATGCCAAACATACTGCTTACCTAATTGTGTAGTAGTGATCTGATTTCTTCTCTTTTGAGACAGAGTCTCAACCTGTCACCCAGGCTAGAGTGAAGTTGCACAAATCATGGCTTACTACAGCCTTTGACCTCCTGGGCCCAAGTGATCTTCCTGCCTCAGCCCTCAGCCTCCCAAATATCTCGGACTACAGGTGTGCACCACCTCACCTGGCTGATTTTTTTTTTTTTTTTAGAGACAGGGTCTCGCTATGTTGTCCAGACTGTCCAGTTTCTTCTTCATAGGATTAGTCACCCCAGCTACTATAATAATTTCCTTCTTTGATTTACTGTTACAGAAAGCTAAATATGGCTAAGTGTAGTTTCAACTCCTAATTCAGTGGCTCAATTAACATATTGCCCCCTTTACCAGTGGAAGCAAGGTAATGAATACCTTTAAACCTAATTAGATTAGGGAACTAATTCCAGAGAATCCAGAAATAATACAGACAATCCATCTATAAGGTTCTGTTCCACTTCTGGCTATCCACTGCTGAATAACAACCCACCTCGAAACACAGTGGCTGAAAACAATCATTTATTTCTCCTTACAGATTATTTATTTCTGCTTACAAGTCTTCAATTTTGGTAGTATTTGGCAGCAATGGCTTATATGCAGTGTCACCCAGCGCAGCTTGTCTGGGAGCTAAGAATCCACTTTATTTTCTTTTTTCCTTTTTTTCTTTTTTCTTTTGCCACACGTCACCTGAATGGGAAGCCACTTTCCAGATATCTCAGGCATATGGCTGGCAAGTTGGTGCTAGCTGTCATATGGTAGATCACCCAGGGCTGTGGGCCAAGGCCTCAATTCTGCTCCACCTGGTCTTCAATATGGACTGTTTGGGCTCCCTCAGCATTGTGGCTGGTTTCCAAGAGTGTCTGAAGAGAATCAGGCAGAAACTGCGTAGCCTTTTCTAACTGAGCCTGAGAAGTTACACAGTGTCAGTTCCACTATAGCCTATTCATGGAAGCAGGCACCTACCTACCCAGACTCAAGGAGTAAGGAATTTAACTCTATCTTTTGATGAAGACGTGGTTTCTAGAAGAGCATGTAGGATGGGGAGATACTGTTGAAGACAACTTTGGAAAATAAAATCTACCACAATATGCTACCTGAAAAATAAGAAATCAAGAAAACAAAGAGTAAAAAGCTGGTAAAAATGAATAATATGAGCACTAACAGCAAGCAATACTCCTAGAGATAAAGAGGGACTTTTTTCTTTCTTTCTTTCTTTTTTTTTTTGAGACGGAGTCTTGCTCTGTTGCCAGGCTGGAATGCAGTGGCATGATCTCAGCTCACTGCAACCTCTGCCTCCCGGGTTCAAGTGATTCTCGTGCCTCAGCCTCCTGGATAACTGGGATTACAGGTGTGTGCCACCACACCCAGCTAATTTTTGTATTTTTAGTAGAGATGGGGGTTTCACCATGTTGGCCAGGGTGGTCTCGATCTCTTGACCTCGTGATCTGCCCACCTCGGCCTCCCAAAGTGCCGGGCCTGTGAGCCACTGTGCCCAGCCAAGAGGGACATTTTATATTAATAAGTTAAATTCACTAATATGGTTTTAACAGTTCCAGGCCAGGCATGGTGGCTCACACCTGTAATCCCAGCACTTTAGGAGGCCAAGGCAGAAGGATTGCTTGAGCCCAGGAGTTGGAGACCAACCTGGACAACATGGCAAAACCCTGCCAACAAAAAATACAGATATTAGCCAGGCATGGTGGTGTGCACCTGTAGTCCTAGCTCAGGAGGCTGAGGTGGGCTGATTGAGTCCAGGAGGTTGAAGTTGCAGTGAGCCATGATTGTGCCACTGCATTCCAGCCTGGGCAACAGAATGAGACCTGGTCTCAGGAAAAATAATA
>NC_045455.1:87781787-87803514 GCF_002776525.5 Piliocolobus tephrosceles
AAAAAAAAAAAAAAAAAAAGATACGCAAATAGCCTATAAGCATATGAAAAGGTATTCAATATCATTAATAATCAAGGGAATGAAAATTAAAACAAAAATGAATATTACCATTGGGACTCAGAAACCAATACCTCAAGGTCTCTCTGACATTCTGCACCCTCCACCCTCCCCCAGACTTTCCCAAATAAGAAATTTTCTGAAGTTCCTTTATCTGCCTAAGATCCAGGCCCACCAAGGAGAACAATTGTTTTTTTCTTTCCCTCCCTGTAAGGCCAAGAATGTAACTACACCACCTGAACAGACCCTTTCACAGGATCATGTACAGATTAATCTCTGTTTCCTGATCCATTCCTTCTACCTAGTAATCCCCTCAACACAATTCTTCTCATTCCCCATAACCTGTTTTGCCAGGATTATGTATAAGCTTCTGAACTCCTTTCAGGGTGGGTAATCACTCTGTGATTCTCCCCATGTATACATTATATAAATTTGTATGTCCTTCTCCAATCCTCCTTTTATTTTATGTATGTATGTATGTATGTATGTATGTATGTATGTATGTATGTATTTATTTATTTTTATTTTTGGAGAGTCTAGCTCTGCTGCCCAGGCTGCAGTGCAGTGGCGCCATCTTGGCACACTGCAATCTCTGCCTCCCCAGTTTAAGCGATTATCCTGGCTCAGCCTATGGAGTAGCTGGGATTACAGGCATGCGCCACCACGCCCGGCTAATTTTGCATCTTTAGTAGAGATGGGGTTTCTCCATGTTGGTCAAGCTGGTCTCGAACTCCCATCCTCAGGTGATCTGCCCACCGCTGGCTTCCAAAGTGCTGGAATTTCAGGCGAGAGCCACCGCGCTTGGCCTAGCATCCACTTTTAAGTGAGAATGTGAGGTACTGGGTTTTCTGTTCCTTCATTAATTCGCTCAGGGTAGTAGCCTCCAGCTACATCCAGGTTGCCGCAAAGGACATGAGTTTGTTTGTTTGTTTGGTTGGTTGGTTGGTTGGTTGGTTGGTTGGTTGGTTTTTGAGACGGGGTCTCAGTAACCCAGGTTGGAGTGCAGTGGTGCGATCTTGGCTCACTGCAACCTCTGCCTCCCCGGTTCAAACAGTTCTCTGTGCAGCCTCCAGAGTAGCTGGGAATACAGGCGCCTGCCACCATGCCCGGCTAATTTTTGTATTTTTAGTTAGAGATGGGGTTTCACCATCTTAGCTAGGCTGGTCTTGAATTACTGACCTCGTGATCCACCAGCCTGGGCTTCCCAAAGTGCTGGGATTACAGGTGTGAGCCACCGCGCCTAGCCAATTTTTTGTATTTTATTGGAGACGGGGTTTCACCGTGTTGCCCAGACTGTTCTCAAACTCCTGAGCTCAGGCAATCCGCACGCCTCGGCCTCCCAAAGTGCTGGGATTACAAGCGTCAGCCACCGTGCCCCCTGGACTTTGGGGGTTTTTTTGTTTGTTTGTTTTATGACTGCCTTAACCTTTTTTTTTTTTTTTTTTTTTTTGAGACGGAGTCTCACTCTGTGGCCCAGGCTGGAGTGAAGTGCGCGATCTCGGCTCACTGCAAGCTCCGCCTCCCAGGTTGATGCCATTCTCCTGCCTCACCTGGGACTACAGGTGCCCGTCCCAACGCCCAGCTAATTTTTTTATTTTTTATTTTTATTTTTTGTATATTTAGTAGGGGCGGGGGGGGGTCTCACCATGTTAACCAGGATGGTCTCGATCTCCTGACCTCGTGGTCCGCCTGTCTCTGCCTTCCAGAGTGCTGGGATTACAAACCGTGAGCCACCGCGTCCGGCCTTAGCACTACTCTTTTTTTTCTTTTTTTTCGTATTATTTATTTATTTTTTTCAACTTTTATTCCTGGGATACATGTGCAGGTTTGTTACACAGGTAAACATGTGCCCTGCTGGTTTGCTGCACAGATCAACCCATCACCTGGTTATTAAGCCCAGCATCCATTAGCTGTTCTTCCTGATGCTTTCCCTCCCCCAGCCCCCACCCCAGAGGTCCTAGCCTGTGTTGTTCTCTTCTTTGCATCCATATGTTCTCATCATTCAGCCCCCACTTATAAATGAGAATATGTGGTGTTTGGTTTTCTGTTCCTGCGTTAGTTTGCTGAGGATAACGGCTTCCAGGTCCATCCACGTCCCTGCATAGGACATGATCTCGTTCCTTTTTATGGCTGCATGGTATTCCATGGTGTGTATGGACCACATTTTCTTTCTTTTTCTTTTTTTTTTTTGAGATGGAGTCTCCTCTGTTGCCCAGGCTGGAGTGCAGTGGCACAATCTTGGCTCACTGCAACCTCTGCCTCCTGGATTCAAGTGATTCTTGTGCCTCAGCCTCCCGAGTAGCTGGGATTATAGGCACTCACACCACCATGCCCGGTTAATTTTTGTATTTTTAGTAGAGATGGGGTTTCACCATGTTAGACAGGATGGTCTCCATCTCCTGATCTCGTGATCTGCCTGCCTCAGCCTCCCAAAGTGCTGAGATTACAGGTGTGAGCTACCGCACCCAACCTATGTACTGCATTTCCTTTATCCAGTCTATTATTCATGGGTATTAGGTTGATTCCACGTCTTTGCTATTGTCAGTAGTGTTGCAATGAACATAAGCATGCATGTATCTTTACAATGCCTTAACTTTTTTTTTTTTTTTTTGAGATGGAGTTTCGCTCTTGTCACCTAGGCTGGAGTGCAGTGGCGCAATCTCAGCTCACTGCAAACTCCACCTCCCAGGTTCTAGTGATTCTCCTGCCTCAGCCTCCCAAGTAGCTGGGATTATAGGCACCTGTCACCATGCCCAGCTCATTTTTGTATTTTTGGTAGAGATGGGGTTCACCATGTTAGCCAGGATGGTCTCGATCTCCTGACCTCGTGATCTGCCCGTCTCGGCCTCCCAAAGTGCTGGGATCACAGGCTTGAGCCACCGCGCCCGGCACAAGTTGGGGATATATTTATTTAGTTTGGGTTCAGTGAGCTATTTTTATGGAACTCGCAGTCAATTCTGTGTATAATTCAGTCACTGATAGTCATCCAGGTTGTAGAAATGGCTCCTAAGTGCACTCCTACCTCCCAATGCCAGCTGGCCATGAACCGTGACACCAAAATCCAAGGCCAGAACTTGTGTTGGAATGTGAACCTACAGTATTGGTTAGTGGAGGGGAAATAAGATTTGAAATATGCAAAGCTAGAACTTAACCTGTAGAAAATTCTTCCAGTCATCAAACTTGTGAAATTGTAATCTGAAAGCTTAGGTTCTCATCAATACCTAGTCAAATTGAAGTCCTCTCTATAAGGAATGCGTTCAGCAGTGTACTATGTACAAGTATCAACACATTCATTTGTTTTAAATGGGAATGACACAAAATAGAATTAATCCAAATTTCTGTGTTTGCAGGGCTAAGTCTAGCATTATTACAAACATCAAGTGTGCTTTTGTGTGAAGTCATATGTTTTATGCATCCATGATTGGCCTGTATCCTAGCATATCTAACACATCTTGTCCTGACAGTCGGGTGGTTCCAGACAAGATAGCATACAAATTGGCACCGAAGCAGTGAAATCTTACCACTCATATATGAAAGAAATTTGATCGAGATTTTCTCAAACTCGACAATAGTTCTAAAACTTTACGTGGCATAACCAATCGAGTTGAAATGTAAAAATTTTAAACAATTAATAATAAAAAATGAAGTTTGTGGGAACAGATTGTGAGGACAGATACATAAAAAAGAAAAAATATATATAAATGAAGTTTGATTGACCATGGGCTTTGTAACATATTGAATTATCTTTCCTTTCTCTCTGTAGAATGATTTTCCAAAAGCATTGTTTTGAGAAGAGATAATCAAAAATTATGCATCCAAAAAAGGTGGGGAAAAAAATTGTGTAGCTGGCTGCAATGGCTCATGCCTATAATCCTAGTACTTTGGGAGGCTGAGGCAGGCAGATTGCTTGAGCCCAGGAATTGGAGAACAGCCTGGGAAACATGGTGAAACCCCATTTCTGCTAAAAATACAAAAATTAGCCAGGCATGGTGGTGCACACCTGTAGTCCCAGCTACTCCAGAGGCTGAGGTAGGAGGATTGCTTGAGCCCAGGAAACAGAGGCTGCAGTGAGCCAAGAGTGCACCACTGCTCTCTAGCCTGGGTGACAGAGCAAGACCCTGTCTCAAAGGAAAAAAAAAAAAGAAAAAAGTTGTGTCATGTGGTTAATTAATGAATAATTCATTAATTAAAATAACTTAATAAAAATTAAGTTACTTGTCTTGATTTTGTGAAATCTGTGATATTTGTCAGCTTTTGAAAATCTGTAATTTGTTGTGATTCAATTCTAAATAAATATTTACTTTGGCGCCTAATTTTATACTTCGAATTTTGTATTCTTTCCTTAAGAAATTTCCCAAAATTGTATGATTCAGGTATCCCCAAAACCTGGATCCTTCCTTTGGCTCTGATAGCAAGGGGAAAAAAAAATACTCTAGGACTTTTAGATGAGAATTCACTTAGAAAGTTGATATATACATAACAGGATGGATCAACGAACAGAATCATTTCATTTCCCAATGAAAAGGGAAGCCTGCTGGCTGCTGCAGCCCGATACTCAGAAGCCTGCTTTCTTGCAGAATATACACTTTGACTTGGATATTGTGCTTTCTGGGCTCTTCTATCCTCCTTCTGAACTATTTTCCTAGATAATCTCACCTCTTCCCAGATTTCAGTCTCATTGGTTAAATACTATCCATAGGCTGGTGACACCCAAATTTCTATCGCCACCTCAGACATCTCTTCTAACCTCCAGACTTGTATGCCAAACTGCTTACCTGACATTATTGTTTGAATTTTCAACCTTAGCTTGTCAAAATTGCACTATTTCTCCAAGCTTCTTTCTCTGCCAGTCATTCCCATCTTAATAAAGGGCATTTCTGGCCTGTCGCAGTGGATCGCGCCTGTAATCCCAGCACTTTGGGAGGCCGAGGCGGACAGATCACAAGGTCAGGAGATCGAGACCATCCTGGCTAACACAGTGAAACTGTCTCTACTAGAAATACAAAAAATTAGCTGGGCGTGATGGCGGGTGCCTGTAGTCCCAGCTACTCGAGAGACTGAGGCAGGAGAATGTCATGAACCCGGGAGGTGGAGCTTGCAGTGAGCCGAGATCGCACCATTGCACTCCAGCCTGGGCAACAGAGTGAGACTCCATCTCAAAAAAATAAAATAAAGGGCATTTCCAAACACCCAGTTTGTCTTAAGGCAGACACCTGAGAGTCCAGTACTTTGGGAGGCCAAGGCAGGTGGATCGCTTGAACCCAGGAGTTCAATGCCAGCCTGGGCAACACGGTGAAACCCCATCTCTAATAAAACACAAAAAATTAGCCAGGCATGATGGCATGAGCCAGCTACTTGGGAGGTGGAGGTGGGAAAATCACCTGCCCGGGAAGTCGAGGCTGCAGTGAGACATGATTGCGCCACTGCACTCTAGCCTGGGCCAGAGAGTAAGACCCTGTCTCAAAATAAAATAAATAAATAATAAGAAAAAGAAAAGAAACCTGAGAGTCATCCTGAATAGCTTCTCCCTAACTCCCTTCAGCCTTCAACATCCACCCATTGTCTTATCTTCCCCTCCACTGCCCGGAGCCTTGTTTAAATCATCATCAGCCTCCTACTTAATCTTGTATAATCTATTCTCTACAGAGCAGTCAATCAGCATTTTACAAGGTAAACTGGATGACCACACCCTTGCCATCCCCAATTACAACCTGCATTTCCCATTGAATTCAATATGAATCCAATCTCCTTAGCATGACCTTCAGAGCCCTGTGTGATATGGTATATCTCTCCAGCTCATCTCCTATTGGTGGAGCCCCTCGGGCCTTATTTCAGTTCCTCCACGCAACAAACTTTTCTACTTCAAGGTCCTTATACATACCATTTCCTCTGCCTGGAATGCAGCCCCCTCCCTCCCACCATACACACTTTGCCTGACTGACTTGAACACATCCTGATACAGGTCTCGGTTTAAATCTCCTCAGAGAGCCTTTTCCTTATCATCCAATTTAAATGATGTCTCTGTTATATAGTCTCTCGCAGCACCCCGCACTTTCCCCTTGTAGCATTTATCACAATTTGTAATTATAGATTATTTGTTTCATATTTGTCTGTCCTCCTGAGCTGTGGGCTCCATGAGGGCAAGGACTGTTTCTATTTAACTCAGCACTTGGTGCACAGAAAGATTTCCATAAATATTTATTAAATGAATGAGTAAACAAATATGAGCCCAGTGCGGTGACTCACGCCTGTAATCCCAGCACCTTGGGAGGTCAACCCAAAGAAGCTTTGTTTTTTTTTTTTGAGACAGAGTCTTGCTCTGTTGCCAGACTGGAGTGCAGTGGCAGGATCTCAGCTTACTGCAACCTCTGCCTCCTGGGTTCAAGCAATTCCCCTGCCTCAGCCTTCCGAGTAGCTGAGACTACAGGCATGTGCCACCATGCCTGGCTAATTTTTTGTATTTTAGTACAGACAGGGTTTCACCATGTTGGCCAGGATGGTCTCCTGACCTCGTGATCTCCCCACCTCAGCCTCCCAAAGTGCCGGATTACAGGCGTGAGCCACCATGCCCGGCCAAAATATTTATATTAATGATACAATAAAAGTATAGTTTCATATATGATTACTAGTAAATGCTCATTGCTCCTCTTTCTTTTCAACGCATTTTCACATTTTCTCCTTTCATCAAATGTAATGATTTCCTGCACTGATCAAAGTTTTATACATTTCTCAATTCATTTATTAAGGTTTGAAAGTAGGCTACCCAGCACTTTGGGAGGCCAAGGTGGGTGGATCACGAGGTCAGGAGATCGAGACCATCCTGGCCAACATGGTGAAACCCCATCTCTACTAAAATACAAAAAAGCTAGTCAGGCGTGGTGGCGTGCACCTGTAGTCCCAGCTACTTGGGAGGCTGACGCAGGGGAATTGCTTGAACCCAGAGATCACGCCACTGCACTCCAGCCTGGCGACAGAGCCAGACTCTGTCTCCAAAATAAAAGAAAGAAAGAAAGTAGGCTTAGAAAAATCGTACAGTTATCTGTTGCAGCTAAACAGGTTAATTCAAAGCTTAGCATCTTAAGCTTTGGCCAGGTGCCAAACATTTGGCCAGGTGTGGTGGCTTATGCCTGTAATCCCAGCACTTTGGGAGGCAGAGGCGGGTGGATCACTTGAGGTCACGAGTTCGAGACCAGCCTGGTCAACATGGTGAAACCCCATCTCTACTAAAAAGACAAAAATTAGCTGCGCATGGTGGCAGATGTCTGTAATCCCAGCTACCTGGGAGGCTGAGGCAGGAAAATCACTTGAACCCGGGAGTTGGAGGTTGCAGTGAGCCAAGATTGTGCCACTGCACTCCAGCCTGGGCCACAGAGTGAGACTCCGTCACGAAGAAACAAACAAACAAAATGAACGTTTATTATCTCATAGTTTCTATAGGTCAGGAATCTGGGTGTGGCTTAGGTGGGTTCCTCTGTCCCAGGTTCGCCCACAAGCTGTAATCAAAGCCAGGGCTGCAGTCATCTCAAAGCTTGACTGAGGGAGAGAGCATTGCCTTCTAAGCTCAATACGTGCCTATTGTCAGGCTTCATGTCCTTCCTGGCTGTTGGCCAGGGACATTGGCTCATTGCCTCATGAACCTTTTATAGGAAGCTCAAGATATGGTAGCTGACTTCTCTCAGAGGGAGAGAGGGCAAACAAGATGGAAGCAGCAGTCTTATTTTTATTTTTATTTTTGGCAGTCTCACTCTGTCGCTGAGGCTGGAGTGCAGTGGCCATATCGGCTCACTGCAGTCTGGACTTCCGGGGCTCAAGCAAACCTCCCACCTCAGCTTCCCAAGTAGCTGAGACTACAGGCACACGCCACCAGGCCTGGCTAGTTTGTTGGTGTTTTTCGTAGAGACAGGGTATTGCCATGTTGCCCAGGCTAGTTTTTTAGGGTTTTGTTTTGTTTCGCTTTGGTTTTGTTTTGTTTTTGTGGTTTTAGGAGTGGAGGTTTAATAGAAGAAAAAGAGAGGAGAACAGCTCTCTCTCTAGTGAGAGAGAGGGGTTTCTGAGAGGAAAGAACCTGCTTTGTTTTTTTAAGACAAGTTCTCACTGTTGCCCAGGCTGGAGTGCAGTGATGCAATTATGGCTCACTGCAGCCTCGAATTCCTGGGCTCAGGAGATCCTCCTGCCTCAGCCTCCTGAGCAGCTGGGCTCACACCACCGTGTCTGGCTAAATTGAATTTTTTTTTTATAGAGACGGGGTCTGAGTTTGCTGCTTAGGCTGGAAGCCACAGTTTTTTGTTTTTTGGTTTTTTTTTTTTGTAACCAAACTGTGAAAATGACGTCCTATCAATTTTGCCATGTTCTTTGTGTCAGAAGGGAGTCATTAGCTCTTACACTCAGGGGAGGGCATTAACCAAAAGCATGAATGACAGGAGGTAGAAATTCTTAGGACCAGCGTAAAGGTTGCTAGTTGTGAGCCGTTTTAACTTTAACTAAAATCCATTAATAATCCCTTGAATACTTGAAACCAATTCAAGCAAAGAAAGTCTTTAGTTAATATGATTGTTTTTTGTTAACTATAAATCTGGAAATGTTAAAATGTTGTTGGTATATATACTTATAGTAATCCTAAGTGACTGAAGACATTAGGTTATTATTTGCTGGAATGCTGAGATTTTCAGGATTATGTTCATGATTTTTAGGGGACAAAGGGGAGGAAACAAAATTTATGAAATCTAATTTATCCTCTAAAATCATAAAAGTATCCGTAAAATTCTCTAAAACATATATTTTGAAATTTCATAGCCAGAAGTGCTCAAGAATGGCTTTGTTTATAGGCAAGTAAGTCATTGGGCACCCTTGGAGATTTTCCTGTGTTATTGGCAAGGTTTACATTTTTCCGCTGCTTTTCCATGGCATGAAAACTTGCGCTGTTCTGAGAATATCACCAAATTCCCATTTCAAATTAAAGCTCTCATATAAAATTGATCCCCATCCTTTCATTTCACTACCTTCATCTCTCACTGCACCCCAAGAGGAGTTTTCTATTTGCCAACTGAACTCATCTAGTGATCTCTCCCTACAGGGTCATCACCTAGCAATCACTCAAATTCATAACAGATTCTTTATATCAGCACTATCAAGCCATGTTTTTCCCTTTCCTTCCTTTAAAAGTCACCTTCCAGACTAATTCTAGCAGATTTTTAATCACACAAACCTAATTAGACTCGAATTAAGATGTAGACCAGGGAGGGGATTGGGAGTTGCTATTAGATTGGTGTATTGAAATTTAAGATTTCAAAGGTAGAGGATTTCAAGGTGTAACAATAGAAACGGACTGGTAAATTGTGGTCAAAGTTGTTGGCAGCAAGGGTGTCTATGTTCTTTAAGGGTAGACGATTGGATGGATATTCGTTATCATGAAAAGTGTTTGAGTGGAGAGGTGCAAATGAATGAGAGTAACTAGCTGGGAGTGCAACATTCCTTCCTCTCAATTCAGGAAGTGAAAAGTTGTGTAAGAGATTACAGTTCAAAAAGGCAGTGGTGGCCAGACATGGCGGCTCACACCTGTAATCCTAGCACTTTGAGAGGAGGCGGAGGTGGGCAGATAGCGCTTGTGCTCAGGAGTGCCAGACCAGCCTGGGCAACATGGCAAAACCCAGTGTCTGCAAAAAATACAAATAATAGCCAGGCATGGTGGTGCGTGCCTGTAGTTCCATTTACTTGGGGGGCTGAGGTGGAAGGATCCCTTGAGCCCGGGAGGCAGAGGTTGCAATCAGCTAAGATTGCACCATTGTACTCCAGCCTGGGTGACAGAGTGAGACCCTGTCAAAAAAAAAAAAAAAAAAAAAAAAGAAGTGGCGGTGGCTAAGAGGAATACATGATAAGCCAGATTTTTTCATTTTTAAAAAACGTGATGTGAACTAGCCAAAAGAGACTGCCCTGTATGAATTATTCCAAAAGGTGCACCCAGCTTCCACCTCCTGATGCCAGATCTATAACCTATCATCGTAAGCACAAATCACAGTCATCCTGAGCTCCTCTTAGGCAGGAGAGTCAACTTGTAACTCTGGGAAGCTTTTAGATTATTAAAAAAACTGATGCAAATTACAAAGTTAATATTTTTGTGCAGGTGTAATAAGTTTGCAATCTGTTATGGTTTCTGTGTTTTGTTTATGATTTGAGGTGTTTCATATGTTTTAAGAGAATCTGACAGATTTATGTTTTTAGGTGAAATACTTAGAAAAATGTAGCTAATTAAGTTTGTAATCACTGTGTAAACAAGTGAAGGAATCTAATTAGTAAATCTGCAAATTTTGCATTAGTATGCATGTAAATGCTTCTTAAATGCTGAGAAAGTTTGATTAGACTTTTATTAAGTGTTTGAAGCACTACAGAGGAATAAATTTACTAAATGTGTGACTAGTTTGAAACTTCTAAGAGAATTTCATAAAGGTGTTGAATGTTTAGGAAGATTTAATACAATTCAATAATTTAAATTTATAAGATGATTACTTATCGAAGTACAAGATGAGTGTTTTAAATTTCAAAACCATATTCGATTTATAAATTAAATGACAATATTTGTAAGTTGAGCTCAAAAGCTTCAAAAAACTAAGTTCTAAAATTTGCGTCCTTGGCCAGGCACGGTCGCTCTTACCTGTAATCTCAGTACTTTGGGAGGCTGAGGTATGATGATTCCTTAAGCCCAGGTGTTTGAACCAGCCTGGGCAACACAGCGAGACTGAATCAGTAAAAATAAAAACACAATTAAATACATAAAATGTGTAGCCATAATAACTGAATATTAAAACAAAGATGCCTGGCCAGGCACAGTGGCTCACACCTGTAATCCCAGCACTTTGGGAGGCCAATGTAGGTGGATCACGAGGTCAGGAGTTTGAGACCAGCCTGGCCAATAAGGTGAAACCCCATCTCTACTAAAAATATAAAAGTTAGCCGAGCATGGTAGCCTACGCCTATAGTCCCAGCTGCTCAGGTGGCTGAGGCAGGAGAATTGCTTGAACCTGGGAGGCAGAGGTTGCAGTGAGCTGAGATCATGCCACTGCAATCCAGCCTGGGTTACAAAGCAAGACTCAGTCTCAAAAACAAAACGCCAGGCAAGGTAGCTTGTGCCTGTAATCCCAGCACTTTGTGAGGCCTAGGTTGGCGGATCACCTGTGATTGAGAGTTCGAGACTAGCCTTACCAACATGGAGAAACCCCGTCTCTACTAAAAATACAAAATTAGGCAGGCATGGTGGCACATGCCCGCAGTCCCAGCTACTTGGGAGGCTGAAACAGGAGAATCTCTTGAACCCAGGAGGCGGAGGTTGTGATGAGGCGGGTGGATCACGAGGTCAGGAGATCGAAACCATCCTGGCTAACACGATGAAACGCCGTCTCTATTAAAAATACAAAAAATTAGCCGGGTGTGGTGGCGGGTGCCTGTAGTCCCAGCTACTCAGGAGGCTGAGGCAGGAGACTGGCGTGAACTCAGGAGGCGGAGCTTCCAGTGAGCCGAGATCGCGCCACTGCCCTCCAGCCTGGGTGACAGAGCAAGACTCCGTCTCAAGAAAAACAAAAACAAAAACAAAAAAAACCAAAACAACAACAACAACAAAAAAAACAAAACCAAAGATACCTATAAAACATCCAACATGTATTGGTTCCATAAATTATGATTCATCCATATCATGCAATGAGTAACTTAACAGTAATGTCGTGGCATAATCAACATGGACAGTATTTGTTTTGTTTTTGTTTTTGTTTTTGAGACGAAGTCTCGATTTTTTTGGCCAGGGTGAAGCACAATGGCGTGATCACTGCAACCTCTGCCTCTCAGGTTCAAGCAATTCTCCTGCCTCAACCTCCCAAGTAGCTGGGATTACAGGCACGTGATAGCACGCCAGGCTAATTTTTGTATTTTTAGTAGAGACAGGGTTTCACCATGTTGGCCAGGCTGGTCTCGAACTCCTGACCTCAAATGATCTGCCCACCTCGGCCTCCCAAAGTGCTGGGATTACAGGCATAAGCCACCATGCCCGGCCGATTTTTTTTTAAAATAAGCAAAGAAGGAGCATGTATATGATAATCCTATTTATAAAATATATGTCTAGATCTATCTATAAATATACAGAGAAAAAACTAGATAGAGAAAAAACTAGATAGACTGGCACCAAAGTGTAAATGGTTATCAGTTGGTACAGGTAGTGTGAGTGTACATATGGATACTTTCCAACTTTTTTTTCTTTTTTTGCATTTAACATGTATACTTACGGTAGAAAAAGAATATTACCTTTTCTTTCTTTTTTTTTTTTTGAGACAGTTTCACTCTGTCATCCAGGCTGGAGTGCAGTGGCACCATCTTGGCTCACTGCAGCCTTCGGCTCCCAGGTTCAAGTGACTCTCATGCCTCAGCCTCCCAAGTGGCTGGGATTACAGATGTGCACCACCTTTTTTTTTTGAGACGGAGTTTCGCTCTTGTTGGCCAGGCTAGAGTGCAATGGTGTGATCTCAGCTCACTGCAACCTCCGCCTCCCAGTTTCAAGCGATTCTCCTGCCTCAGCCTCCCAAGTAGCTGGGATTACAGGTGCCTGCCACCACACCTGGCTAATTTTGTATTTTTAGTAGAGATGGGGTTTGACTATGTTGGTCAGGCTGGTCTCAAACTCCCAACCTCAGGTGATCTGCCCACCTCGGCCTCCCAAAGTGCTGGGATTACAGGTGTGAGCCACCATGCCCCACAAAGAATATTATTTTTAATAGAAAAAAAATTAGGTAATGCTCTGTAAGTAGCAATGGAGAAACAGAAGAATGCCAACATTCCAGGCTTCATCATATATGGAACTGGGGGAAATAAGAATTTTCCCCAACTGCTTCCTCTGTAGCATTTGAAGAGCTACAGAGGAAGCAGTTTCCTTGGGTTAAAGCCAGGTTTCTAAGGGCCATAGTGAAGGGAATGTTTTATGGGCCACACTTTTCACTGTGACCGTAGTATGCCTGGCACATGCTTTTATCAAAACCTCTGTAACACTTTGGTGCAAATATTTGTTGATGTGACTGCCAAGGAATATTATATTATATACCTTTGGGAATAAAGAATAACTATTTCTCTTATTGCCTCTACACTGTTATTTATTTATTTATTTAGAGATGGAGTGTCACTCTGTCGCCAGGCTGGAGTGCAGTGGCACTATCTCAACTCATTGCAACCTTTGCCTCCCAGGTTCAAGTGATTCTCCTGCCTCAGTCCCCCAAGTAGCTGGGATTACAGGCACATGCCACCACATCCAGCTAATTTTTGTATTTTTGGTAGAGATGGGGTCTCACCATTTTGGCCAGGCTGGTCTTAAACTCCTGACCATGTGATTCATCTGTCTTGGCCTCCCAAAGTGCTATAGACATGTAAATTAGATCTCAGTGAAGCTGTAAAAAATGATACAAAGTCAGAGATTTTCTTCAAAATCATCTGATGTGGAGGGTTTAAGTGGAGGAATCAAAATTAACCATGTGTCACCAGTAGTTGCACCTGAGCCACAGTCATATAAGCTTATTATACTTTTCTTTTTTTTTTTTTTTTTTGAGACGGAGTCTCGCTCTGTCACCCAGGCTGGAGTGCAGTGGCCAGATCTCAGCTCACTGCAAGCTCCGCCTCCCGGGTTCCCGCCATTCTCCTGCCTCAGCCTCCAGAGTAGCTGGGACTACAGGTGCCCGCCACCTCCCCCGGCTAATTTTTTTGCATTTTTAGTAGAGACGGGGTTTCACCGGGTTAGCCAGGATGGTCTCGATCTCCTGACCTCATAATCCGCCCGTCTCGGCCTCCCAAAGCGCTGGGATTACAGGCTTGAGCCACCGCGCCCGGCCATAAGCTTATTATACTGTTCTTAGACATTTTCTATAATAAAAGGTTTTGAATAAAAAAGATTTGAAGAAAAGGCCGAGCCGTCGCATAGCTAGGATGCTGCGTGGAACCCGAAGCTTTACCTTAGTGTTGCTGTGACGAAGAAATTAGTTCTCATATTAGATATGACTCCTGGCACATCTCAAAAAACCAGAGGCATTACTTTACCTTCTGTTAGCCTATACCTCATACTCCAAAATATTTCAGTCTATAAGATTTGCTCTTTCTAGAATTATTTTTTCCACCAATTTCCATGGAAAATCAAGTGTGCATAGAAACCATTCCAGACTGGCCATGGTGACTCACACCTGTAATCCCAGCACTTTGGGAGGCCAAGGCGGGTGGATCACGAGGTCAGGAGTTTGAGACCAGCCTGGCCAAGATAGTGATACAAACTTAGCCGGGCACAGTGGCAGGCGCCTGTAATCCCAGCTACTCAGGGGGCTGAGGCAGGGGAATTGCTGGAGACCGGGAAGCAGATGTTGCAGTGAGCCGAGATCGCACCACTGCACTCTAGCCTGGGCGACAGAGCAAGACTCCGTCTCAGAAAAAAAGAAACCATTCCTAACTTTTCCTCTCTCACCAACTCCCTCTTCACGGAGATCTCTGTCTTGTGTCCAAGATTCTTGGACAAAACAGCAGTATCTTTATGATTTTGTATCCTGAATACTGCTGCACTCAACCTGATGTTCTGCAAATTTATAACAATCAGTTTCATTTTTTTTTTTTTTTAGTTTTTAAATTTTATTTATTTTTTTGAGATGGTGTCTCCCTCTGTCGCCCAGGCTGGGGTGCAGTGGCGCTATCTTGGCTCATTGCAACCTCCACTCCCCAGGTTTAAGCAATTCTCTGCCTCAGCCTCCTGAGTAGCTGGGATTACAGGCACGTGCCACCACACCTGGCTAATTTTTTGTACTTTTAGTAGAGATAGGGTTTCACCATCCTGGCCAGACTGGTCTTGAACTCCTGACCTCATGATCCACCTGCCTTGGCTTCCCAAAGTGCTGGGATTACAGGCGTGAGCCACTGCGCCAGGCCGAATTTCGTTTATTTTATTTTATTTTTAAGACCAAGTCTTGCTCTGTTGCCCAGGCTGGAGTGCGGTGGCATGATCTCAGTTCACTGCAACATCTGCTTCCTGGGTTCAAGCAATTCCCCTGTCTCAGCCTCCCGGGTAGCTGGGACTATAGGCGCGTGCCATCACACCCAGCTACTTTTTGTATTTTTGGTAGAGACGGGGTTTCACCACGTTGGTCAGGCTGGTCTCCAACTCCTGAGCTCAAATGATCCACCCGCTTTGGCCTCCCAAAGTGCTGTGACTACAGGCGTGAGCCATAGCGCCCAGCCAATCGGTTTCCTTTAAGACAGCAATCAAGCTTTAAATAAAAGGTAGTGTGTTAGGTCTTGGCCATTGGAAGCTCACTTTTCTCCCCATAACCAGCCCGTTTCATTGCCTTATCTCCTCATGTTTCACTTATTTCAGGCCTTCTTCCTTCATTTCTGTTTCTGACCTAAGGTAGACACAATACTCTTTAAAAAAATTTTTAAACCCTCAGCAGCTACACAAAAACTTTAAAAATTTAAAATTGAGGTAAAATACACATACATAAAATTTACCATCTTAACCTTTTTTTTTTTTTTTTTTTTTTTGAGACAGAGTCTGATTCTGTCACCCAGGCTGGAGTGCAGTGGTACAATCTCAGCTCACTGCAGCCTCTGCCTCCCGGGTTCCAGAGATTCTCCTGCCTCAACCTCCCAGGTAGCTGGGATTACAGGCATGCACCACTACGCCTAATTGTTGTATTTTTGTAGAGATGGGGTTTCACCATGTTGGCTAGGCTGGTCTTGAACTGCTGACCTCAGGTGATCTGCCCGCTTCGGCCTCCCAAAGTGCTAGGATTACAGGCATGAGTCAACACACCCGGCCTTAGCCATTTTTAAGTGTACAGTTTAGTAGCGTTAAGTACATTCACATTGTTGAGCAACCAGTCTCCAGAACTCTGTTCATCTTGCAAAACTGAAACTCTGTATCCAATAAACACTGGCTCCCCATTTCCCCCTGCCCCCAGCCCATGGTAACCACCACTGGGGTTTCTGTCTTTATGAATTCGTAATGGGATACAGCATTGTATGTTTCGGGACTAGCTTATTGCACTTAGCATAATGTCGTCAAGATTCATCCATATTTTAGCATGTATCAGAATTTCCCTCCTCTTTAAAGCTGGAAAACAGTCGTATGTATATACTGCATTTTTGTTTATCATTCACCTGTTGTGGACACGGGTTGCTTCTACCTTTTGGCTACTGTGAATAATGCTGCTTTGAACATGGGTGTACAGACATCTCTTCAAAACCCCGCTTTGAATTCTTTTGGCTACATGACCAGAAATGGAATTGCTGGACCATATTTTTTAAAATTTTTCGAGAAACCGCTAAAGTGTTTCCTATAGTGGCTGCACCACAGTAGACACTTCTAAAAGTTTCTGCCATGTCCTAGGGGAAAGAATTATTGTACTGTAAACAACATCTAAGGAAAATAACTGTATGGCCAAGAGTAAACAATTTTCATGCTTTGTTGGAAAATGATTAAAATAATTAAAAGCATGGAATTCCTAGAATTGGGAGAGACATTATAAACCATTTGGTCTACCCCTTTCCTTTACGATGAGTAAACAGAGGTTTGTGGAGGTCAAACGGCCAGTTAAGTAAGGGAAGAATCAGAATTGTCATCCAGAGCTTTCCAATCTTCAACTTATTGCAGGAAAATAAGAATTTTCAACTCGAAAAATTACGCGACGAAGAACAAGAACTATTGAACGGATGATTCGCAACATCCTCTGGGATGTATTTTCTGTGTTTTGTTTTGAGGGCTGTTTGTTAACCTCCCTATGCCTTGGTTGACATTGAAACCCTGCCTGTTTTTCTTGATCCCGCCGCTGACTGGGTCCTGGGCACCCTAGGAGATGGAGGGAGAGACAAAGGAAATCAGTCCACAATTAAGATCCACGGGGAATGGAATGAGACCCCATGCTCGCCTGTGCGCTGGCCGGAGTCGCCAGCGTGCGGCGCGGATTCAGCGCCCTTCTCAGGGCCTCAAAGATTCCAGAGCGCTAGGAGGGTGGTTTGTGGCTCCCTGCAGTCCCCAGGCCCCGGATCCAAACGACAGAGTTCGGGGACTCACAGGGGCAACAAGGAGGCAGAGCCGCGGAGCCCGTGCAACTTCTCCGGCGGGACCGCGCCCAATCTTCCCCGCCGCAGTCGGGGAGCCCCGGGGGCCGCCAAGCGCAGGCTGCGGACCGCGGCGGGCACGTGGGCTCGGCTGCAGCGCTGCGCCAGGCACCGGCTGCTCGGCTCGGCCCAACCTCTCCGCTCCCGCCTCGGCCCCTGCCTCTGGGGAGAGGGTTCCTCCCCCCTTCCACTTTGCACCAGTCCGAGGGAATTTGCGGTCGGTGACGCGCATCCTTAAGAGAGCCACCTGCAGCGCGGGGCGCGCCGCTCCAGGCGGCATCGCAGGGCTGGGCCGGCGCGGCCTGGGGACCCCGGGCTCCGGAGGCCATGCCGGCGTTGGCGCGCGGCGGCGGCCGGCTGCCGCTGCTCGGTAAGGCCCCGCTAGCCCGCTCGCAGCCCCTCGCGGCCCCTCAGCCCCCACCCCGCACTGTGGACCCGGGCGCGCGCCTCCTCCGGCCCAGCCGCCTCGCTCCTCCCGGCGCTCGCTCCTTCCATTGCCTCCCGCGCCCCTCCCCTCTTTCGCGCCCTCCGGACTCGCCCACTACTTGCCTGCGGCCCCGGCTTTTCCCACCCCCCGTCCTCTTCCCTCTTCTCCGACGTCTCTCCTCTGGCCCGGTCCGCGGTCCCGAGTGGCGGCCCGGACTTTGCAGACGGCCTCGCCGAGGCGCTGCGCCGCGTCTGGGGCAGCTCGGCCCGCGCGCTCCGGTGCTGGGCCGTCCGTGGGAGTCTGCGGCCGCGAGCGCTGCGCCAGGTGGCCAGGGACCGCTCCTGGACCGACCCCTGGATACTGTAGACTCCTGGGTGTCGTCGTTAACTCTTCTTTTGAGGTTTTGATTTATAGAGGGAACTCTGATGGAAAAATGCGTCTGGGTTCTCCCCTAGAGCAAGTCGTCCTCAATAACGATACACCCCAGCCCCGCCGAATTTTGGTTGGATCAGCGAATAGTTTACCTAGGAAATATTATGCAAACAGATTTATATATTAAAATACTAGCTGTCTCTTTCTTCTACGCTCTTCTTATCCTGGCATTAAACCCCAGTGGGGTTTTCAAGGACTCTGAGGACTGTCCCCAAAGAATCTGCTGGGTAGCATAGTTATTGGGAAAAAAAAAAAAAAAAGCTTGCGATCGTTCGTGTCAGCTTTCTATTTGGAAAGATGAGAGGACTGAATCGAATTTGGGTTGAAGGCGACAGAGTTCTGGGAGCCCGGGAGCTCCGGTCCCTGTCCTAGGTCTGCAACCTTGGGACTGACACTCACCTCCCCCGGCCTCTGCGTCCTCGTCTGTGCAGTGAGGGAGTCCGTGCGTGTCCCCTTCAGCTCTGAAATGCTGAGACTGTGGTAAATAGAGAAAATACTTGCAATATAAAAGTGCAGGAATTATATCCAATAGCTTTTGTTACAAATAATTATGAAATATAAAAAGTAAAAAATGTAAATCAAGTGGAAAAACAAACATTTTAAAATTTTAGTTCTTAAACATTTTAGTTTAGTTCTTAAACATTTATCTTTACTAGTTAGTAAATCTATAATTTCAAATGAATAGTACAACGTGTTTTTCAGATTCCATTAATGCAAAATGTTAGCTTTCTATTATGTATGATATTAAGTAGTAAGTGCATTTTTCAGAAGCATAATGGGCTTTCCAAAGGTATAAGCATCAATACTTGCAACTATATTTAAGCTGCATTGAATTCTTTTATATTTAGGAAAGAATTCAGAAATTTCTATATCTCTCCAGATACTTCTAAATGAAGTATAATTGGCACACAGTAAATATGCACAAATATTAAGAGTACAATTTCATTAGTTTTCATATATGTGTGTGCCCAAATAACCACGATCAGACTGAGATATAAAGCAATTCTAGCTCCAACCTCTCTGTCAGTGCTCCCTCCCCAGGTAGCCACTATTCTGACTTCTGATGCCATAGGTTACTTTTGCCTGTGTTTGAACTTTATGTGAAGCAAACCATCATCGTGTGCTCTTTTATGTCCAGTTTCTTTTACTCAACATTATAGTAGTAAGATTCAACCTTGTTCTCTGTAGCAATGTTTTTTTTTTTTTTTTAAATTGCCAGTACCATTCCATGGTATGAATAGATGTTATAATTTATTTTATCCATTCTGTTCTTGAAGCACATGGAAGTTGTTCCAATTTTGTGTAATTATGCATAGCACTGCTGTGAACATTGTTTTATGTATGGTAGACATAAACACCATATATAAAGGATTATGCCCACACGTAGAATTCCTGGATTATAGGGCAGGGATATGTTCAGTTTTGATAGATACTGTCAAACAGTTTTCCACAGTGGTTATACCAATTTCCACTCCCACTAGAGTGTATGGCAGTTCCAGTTCCTCACATCTTTGTCAACACTTGGTATTATGGATTTTCTTGAATAAAGAAAGATAAAGTGAGAAGCTTAAACATGAGAACTGTAAAATGGTTACTAGCCTTTAAAATGGTTACTAGCCTTAAAGTCCTTGAATTAGAACATGAGATCCCAATTTCCCTTATATTGTTAACACTACTTTTTTTTTTTTTTTTTTTTTTGAGACTGAGTCTTGCTCTGTCGTGGCGTGATCTCAGCTCACTGCAACCTCCACCCCCCAGGTTAGAGCAATTCTCCTGCCTCAGCCTCCTGAGCAGCTGGGATTACAGGTGCGTGCCACCATACCCAGCTAATTTTTATATTTTTAGTAGAGACGAGGTTTCACCATGTTGGCCAGGCTGGTCTTGAACTGACCTCAAGCGATCCACCTGCCTCAGCCTCCCAAAGTTCTGGGATTACGGGCGTGAGCCACCATGCCTGGCCACGCCCAGCCTTTTATTCATCATTTATGAATAATGAAGAAGCTTTCCAAGTGGCATTAAAGGAGAAGAACATGTTCCCAATGGGCTTTTCTGCATTATGTGCTGATATTGGACAGAGAGAAGTATTTCAATATTTTAAGAGCTGTGATACTACCTTTTTCATTAGTGTTAAAAAAATTTCGTATTCAAAGCCTTGAACTGCACATTTGAGTTGCCATCCTTTTCCCTTGTTGCTTATCTTCCTTTGTTTGCCTTCTTGGAAACTCCAGCCCAAGGGGCAATGATTCAGGAGAAAGTGGAGGGAAGGGACACTCAGCAAAGCTTGGTTTGGATTGAATGTGAGCCCAGACCTGCCGACCTGACATTAAGGTCCCCTCTGACTCTGAAAGTCTAGCTCTGTTTTTTGCCATTATATAGGTGTAGATTGGATATTCATTTCTTTTTAGGTACTTCACGTCTATCTATAGTAAATTATCCTCTTAGGTTTAATTGTGAACTGCTTGCCTTACATTAAAAATGGGTTAACTTTTTATAACTAAAAAGGCACTTTCAGTAACTCTTAGCTGTTGGTAAAGATTTGTTATTGGATTCTCCTGTTGTTTAAACTGAAAAACAATCAGGCAATGAAATATTAAATGTGAAGGAGGAAGACTTACTTATGTTCCAAGGGAAGACTTCAAATAAGAAAAATGAAGAGAAAACATGCATTAGGAAGAAAAAATCTATTTTTATTTAAGAAACTTTAATTTAATACCTATTTTTTTCCTTCCTTCCTTCCCTCCCTCCCTCTTTCTCTCTCTCTCTCTCTCTCTTTCTTTCTTTCTTTCTTTCTCAGTCTCCCTTTGTCACTCAGGCTGGAGTGCAGTGGTGTGATCACAGCTCACTGCAGCTTCAACCTGGGCTCAAGCAAGCCTCCCACCTCGGCCTCCTGAGTACCTGGGACCACAGGCACGTGCCACCACACCTGGTTAATTTTTTGAAAAATTTTTTGGTAGAGATGAGATCTCACTGTATTGCTCAGGCTAATCTTGAACTCCTAGGCTCAAGTGATCCTCCCAAAGTGCTAGGATTACAGGCGTGAGCCACCATGCCTGACAGAATCCCTATTTCTACTATTTCTTGCTGGGCACAAGGGGTACAAAGTTTAAAGAGATGAGGGGAGGGGAACTTGTGTACACATAACCGATTTGATTCTATTTAAGAAATGCATGGCATTGCCTTTCCCCAGGAGAAACATTTCAGTATGCTTTCTTTAGTTCAAGCTTCCAGCACTGTTATTACGATGACTAAATATACATGAAGAATTGCATGAGTCTGGCCGGGCGCGATGGCTCATGCCTGTAATCCCAGCACTTTGGGAGGCTGAGGCGGGCAGATCACTTGAAGAGTTTGAGACCAGTCTGGCCAACATGGTGAAACCCTGTTTCTACTAAAAGTACAAAAATTAACTGGGCATAGTGGCGGACGCCTGTAATCCCAGCTGCTTGGGAGGCTGAAGTGGGAGAATCGCTTGAGCCCGGGAGACAGAGGTTACAGTGACCCAAGATTGCACCATTGCACTATACCCTGGGTGACAGAGTGAGATTCCATCTCAAAAAATAAATAAATAAATAAATAAATAAATAAATAAATAAATAAATAAATAAATGCATCAATAAAGGAAGCTTTAGCCAGGTCAGAAAAGGGATCCCAGTTTTTTGCCCCCTTAAACTACTTTTTTTTTTTTTTTTTTTT
>NC_045455.1:87818514-87822979 GCF_002776525.5 Piliocolobus tephrosceles
GGATTAGTGACAGATTAAACATTGTAGGAGAAAAGATTAGTGGACTTGGAGGCATAGCAACAGAAAATATCCAAAATAAACAGAGCAAAAAAGACCAAATAACATGAACAGAGAGTTAGGGAGGTACAGAACTTCAGGTGGTCAGATATACATGTAATTAGAGTCCGTAAAGGAGAGAATGGGGGAAGGAAGATGACAGTAAAGACATTTAAAAAATAATGGAGGAAAATTGTCAAACCAGATAAAAATGATATACTTATGGGTTCAAGAAGCCCAGTGAAACTCAAGCACGTGACTCATGAAAACTACAAAAGGCTCATTATCATCAAATTGGTTAAAGCCAGAGATTAAGAGAAAATCTTAAAAGCATCCAGAGAAAAAAGACACATTCATTTGGCAGACTTCTTGTCATGAACTATGTAAGTCAAAAGACAGTGAAGAAACATTGCAACATCTTTAAAGAACTGAAGGATGCTTTGGGAGGCTGAGACAGGAGGATGCTTAAAGCCAGGAGTTCAAGACCAGCCTGGGCAACATAGCAATCCACTGTCTCTACAAAAAATAAAAGAATTAGCCAGGCATGATGGTATGACTTTGTAGTCAAAGCTACTTCAGAGGCTGAGGTGGAAGGATTGTTAGAGCCCAGGAGTTCAAGGCTGCAGTGAGCTATGATCATGCTACTGCACTTCAACCTGGACAACAAAGCAAAACTAATAATATACATGTGTGGTTCTATATCCAAAAAAAAAAAAAATCATCTTTCAAAAATGAAGAGAAACAAATAGTCTTTCAGATGTACAAAAACTGAAAGAAACAATCACTCCGGACTGGCATAATAGGAACTTTTTTTTTTTTTTTTTTTGAGACAGAGTCTTGCTCTGTCTCCCAGGCTGGAGTGCAGTGGCATGATCTTGGCTCACTGCAAGCTCCACCTCCCGGTTTCTTGCCATTCTCCTGCCCAACTACAGGTGCCCAACACCACGCGCAGCTAATTTTTCACATTTTTAGTAAAGACAGGGTTTCACAGTGTTAGCCAGGATGGTCTCAATCTCCTGACCTTCTGATCCACCCGCCTCGGCCTCCCAAAGTGCTGGGATTACAGGCGTGAGCCACCGCGCCCGGCCAGATCCCTAATGTTTTAGATGGGGCCTAGTGGGAGGTGTTTGGGTCCTGGGGGTAGATCCCTCATGAGTGACTTGATGTCTCCCTGTGGGAATGGGTGAGTTCTCATTCTACTAGTTCCTACAAGACCTGATTGTGAAAAAGAGCCTGGCATCCCCCTCCTCTCTCTTCCTCCCTTTCTCACCATGTGATGGCTACTCCCCTTCACCTTCTGTCATGAGTGGAAGTGATATGGTTTTGCTGTGTCCCCACCCAAATCTCAACTTGAATTGTATCTCCCAGAATTCCCCCATGTTGTGGGAGGGACCCAGGGTGAGGTAATTGAATCATGGGGGCTGGTCTTTCCCATGCTATTCCTGTGCTAGTGAATAAGTCTCTCAAGATCTGATGGGTTTATCAGGGGTTTTTGCTTTTGCTTCTTCCTCATTTTTCTCTTGCTGCCACCATGTAAGAAGTGCCTTTCACCTCCCACCATGATTCTGAAGCTTCCCTACCATGTGGAACTGTAAGTCCAATTAAACCCCTTTTTCATCCCAGTCTCGGGTAAGTTTTTATCAGCAGCCTGAAAACAGACTAATACAGTAAATTGGTACCAGTAGAGTGGGGCGTTGCTGAAAAGATACCTGAAAATGTGGAAGTGACTTTGGAACTGGGTAACAGGCAGAAGTTGGAACAGTTTGGAGGGCTCAGAAGAAGTCAGGAAAACATGGGAAAGTTTGGAACCTCCTAGAGACTTGTTGAATGGCTTTGACAAAAAGGCTGATAGTGATATGAGCAGTAAGGTCCAGGCTGAGATGGTCTATCTGATGGAGATGAGGAACTTGTTGGGAACTGGAACAAAGGTGACAACTCTTGCTATGTTTTAGCAAAGAGACTGGAAGCATTTTGCCCCTGCCCTAGAGATTTGTGGAACTTTGAACTGGAGAAAGATGATTTAGGGTATCTGGCAGAAGAAATTTCTAAGCAGCAACACATTCAAGAGATGACTTGAGTACTTGTAAAGGCATTCAGTTTTATAAGGGAAGCAGAGCATAAAAGTTGGGAAAACTTGCAGTGGGATTATGCAATAGAAAAGAAAAACCCAGGCCATGCACGGTGGCTCACGCCTGTAATCCCAGCACTTTGGGAGGCTGAGGTGGGGGGATCACGAGATCGGGAGTTCAAGACCAGCCTGGCAAATACAGTGAAACCCTGTCTCTACTAAAAATACAAAATTAGCTGGGCATGGTGGCATGCACCTGTAGTCCCATCTACTTGGGAGGCTGAGGCAGGAGAATCGCTTGAACCTGGGAGGCGGAGGTTGTGGTGAGCCAAGGTGGTGCCACTGTACTCCAGCCTGACAGAGTGAGACTCCATCTCAAAAAAAAAAAGAAAAACTCATTTTTCTGGGGAGAAATTCTAGCTGCTGCAGAAATTTGCATAAGTTGCAAGGAGCCTAACGTTAATCCCCAAGACCATGGGAAAAATGTCTCCAGGCCATGTTGGAGACCTTCACGGTAGCCCATCCCATCACAGGCCCAGAGGTCCAGGAGAAAAAAGTGGTTTCTTGGGCTGAGCCCAGGGTCCCCATGCTGTGTGCAGCCTAGGGACTTGGTGCCCTGTGTCCCAGCAGCTCCATCCATGGTTGAAAGGGACCAATGTACAGCTCAGGCTTTGGCTTTAGAGTGTGGAAGCTACAAGCCTTGGCAGCTTCCATGTGGTATTGAGCCTGCAGGTGCACAGAAGTCAAGAATTGAGGTTTGGGAACCTCTGCCTAGATTTCAGAAGCTGTATGGAAACACCTGGATGCCCTGAGGAAAGTTTGCTGCAGGGGCAGGGTCCTCATGGAGAATCTCTGCTAGGGCAATGCAGAAGGGAAATGTGGGGTCTGAGCCCCCACACAGAGTCCCTGCTGGGGCACTGCCTACTGGAGCTGTGAGAAGAGGGCCACTGCCCTCCAGACCCCAGAATGGTAGGTCCATTGATAGCTTGCACCGTGTACCTGGAAAAGCTGCAGACACAACGCCAGCCCATGAAAGCAGCCAGGAGGGAGGCTGTGCCCTGCAAGGTCACAGGGGTGGAGCTTCCCAAGACCATGGGAATCCACCTCTTGCATCAGCATGACCTGGATGTGAGACCTGGAGTCAAAAGAGATCATTTTGGAGCTTTAAAATTTGACTGCCCCTCTGGATTTCAGACTTGCATAGGCCCTGTAACCCCTTTGTTTTGGCCAGTTTCTCCCATTTGGAACGGCTGTATTTACCCAATGCCTGTACCCCCATTGTATCTGGGAAGTAACTGGCTCACTTTTGATTTTGCAGGCTCATAGGTGGAACGGACTTGCCTTGTCTCAGATGAGACTTTGGACTGTGGACATTTGGGTTAATGATGAAATGAGTTAAGACTTTGGGGGACTGTTGGGAAGGCATGACTGATTTTGGAATGTGAGGACATGAGATTTGGAGGGACCAGGGGCAGAATGATATGGTTTGACTGTGTCCCCACCCAAATCTCAACCTGAATTGCATCTCCCAGAATTCCCACGTGTTGTGGGAAGGACCCGTGGGAAGGCCCCAGGGGGAGGTAATTTAATCATAGGTGCTGGACTTTCCCATGCTATTCTCGTGATAGTGAATAAGTCTCATGAGATTTGATGGGAATAAGTCTCATGAGATCTGATGGGTTTATCAGGGGATTCCGCTTTGGCTTCTTCCTCATTTTTCTCTTGCAGCCACCATGTAAGAAGTGCCTTTCGCCTCGTGCCAGGATTCTGAGGCCTCCCCAGCCAAGTGGAGCTATAAATCCAATTAAACCTCTTTTTCTTCCCAGTCTTGGGTATATTTTTATCAGCAGCGTGAAAACGGACTAATATATGAAGCTTCCTGAGTTCCTCACCAGAAGCAGATGCTAGCATCATGCTTCTCATATACATACACTACGTAACTGTGAGCCAAATAAACCTCTTTTCTTTTCTTTCTTTCTCTTTCTTTCTTTCGTTTTTCTTTCCCTGCCTTCCTTCCTCCTCCTTCTCCCTTCCCTTCCCTTCCTTCCTTTTTCTTTCTTTCTTTCTTTCTTTCTTTCTTTCTTTCTTTCTTTCTTTTTCTTTCTTTCTTTCTTTCTTTTCTTTCTTTCTTTCTCTTTCTTTCTCTCTCTCTTTCTTTCTTTTCTTTCCTTCCTTCCTTCCTTCTTCTTTCTTTCTTTCTTCCTTTCTTTCTCTTTCTTTCCACCCTCCCTCCTCCCTTCTCTCTCTTTTTCTCTCTTTTCCTTCCTTTCTTCCTCCCCTCCCCTCCCCTCCCCTCCCTCCCTCCCTCCCCCCTTTCCTTCCTTCCTTCCTTCCTTCCTTCCTTCCTTCCTTCCTTCCTTC
>NC_045455.1:87822989-87844324 GCF_002776525.5 Piliocolobus tephrosceles
CCTTCCTTCCTTCCTTCCTTCCTTCCTTCCTTCCTTCCTTCCTTCCTCTCTGTCACCCAGAGACAGGGTCTCACTCTGTCATCCAAGCTGAAGTACACTGGCATGATCACAGCTCACTGCAGCCTTGACCTCCCTGGGTTGAGGTGATCCTCCTGCCTCAGTCTCCTGAGTAGCTGGGACTACAGATACATGCTACCACGCCTGGCTAATTTTGTATTTTTTGTAGAGACAGAGTTTCACTGTGTTGCCCAGGCTGGTCTTGAATTCCTAGGCTCAAGCAATCCTCCCACTTTGGCCTCCCAAAGCACTGAGATTACAGTCCTCACTTATGCTACAAACACTGCCTTCTCTCTTCCTTCTGCATCAGGACAGCTTTTCTCCTCCTGCCTTTGGACATCTGACTCCAGGTTCTTTGGCTCTTGGACTCTGACACTTGCGCCACCTGCCTTGCACCTGAGAGCCTGCCGTGGGCTCTCAGGCCTTTGGCCTCAGACTGGGGGTTGCATTGTTGGCTTCATTGGTTTTGAGGCTTTTGGAGTTGGACTGAGACACGTTATTGGCTTTTCTCATTTTCTGGCTTGCAGACAGCTTGTCCTGGAACTTTGCCTTTGTAATCACGTGAGCCAATTCTCTCTAAAAAATTCCCTTTCATATATAAATATATATCCTATTGGTTTTGTCCCTCTGGAGAAGGCTACTACAAGTGTTATTGTGTAAAATGAAATAAAATAAACATCAGCATTTGATTATACTTTGCAATATGTTTTATCTTTTTGGGGCCATTGTAGGTACTTAATATTTGTTAATTGCATGGATAGATGAATAAATAAATGTCAAAGTGCTCATATTTTAAAAATATGAGCATTGTATATGAGAAAATTGCTAAAAAAGGCCAGGTGCAGTGGCTCACGCCTATAATCCCAGCACTTCGGTAAGCTGAGGCAGGCAGATCACTTGAGGTCAGGAGTTCAAGACCAGCCTGGTTAACATGGTGAAACCTTACTTCTACTAAAAATACAAAAAATTAGCCAGGTGTGGTGGTGCATGCCTGTAATCACAGCTACTTGGGAGGCTGAGGCAGGAGGCTCACGGGAATCTGGGAGGTGGAGTTTGCAGTGAGCCGAGATGGTGCCACTGTACCCCAGCTTGGGTGACAGAGTCAGACTCCGTCTCAAAAAAAAAATTGCTAAGAGAGTAGATTTTAGATGTCTCAACATGAAAAAATAAGTACATGAAATGATGCATCCTTTTTTTTAAAAAAAAAAAAGGCAGAACCTTGCTCTGTGGCCCAGGCTGGAGTGCAATGGCGCAATCTCGGGTCACTGCAACCTCCACCTCCCGGGTTGAAGCGATTCTTCTGCCTCAGCCTCCTGAGTAGCTGGGACTACAGGCATGCGCCACTTCACCCAGCTAATTTTTGTATTTTTAGTAGAGACAGGGTTTCACCATGTTGGCCAGGCTGGTCTTGAACTCCTGACCTCAAGTGATCTGCCCACCTCGGCCTCCCAAAGTGCTGGGATTACAGGTGTGAGCCACCATGCCCACATGGCCTTGTGATGCATCTATTTCTTATCGATGCATAATATTTTACATATTTATGGGGTACTTATGATATTTTGTGACATCCATAGAATGTGTAATGACCAACTCAAGAGTATTTGAGGTAATCATCACTTTGAATATTTATCATTTCTATGTGTTGAGAACATTTCAAGTCCTCTCTTCTAACTGCTTTGAAATATACATACCTTGTTGTTTACAAATGGCCAACAAATATATGAAAAAATGTTCAACATCACTAATCGTCAGGGAAATACAAAGCAAAACCACAATGATGTATGTGTTAATTAGTTTGATTTAATCATTCCACAATGTATACATACATTAAAACATCACATTATACTCCGTGCGTATATATTTTTGTCAATTATAAAATACTCAATAGTTTTTAAAATGAGCAATCTCTTTAAAAAAAGAGTAGGTGTGGGCAAAAGAGGTGAACAGACACACCACCAAAGAAGTTATGGGATGTAATAGCATCATCTAAATGGATGTTCAGTGTTCGTTAGTCAGGAGGAAAATGCAAATTAAAACCACAATGAGGGCTGGGCGCAGTGGCTCACACCCGTAATCCCAGCACTTGAGGAGCCCAAGGCGGGCAGATGACTTAAGCCTTGGAGTTTGAGACCAGCCTGGGCAAAAAATACAAAAATTACAAAAATACAAAAATTAGCCGGGTATGGTGGTGGTGCACACCAGTTGTCCCAGCTACTTGGGAAGCTAGGGTGGGAGGATGGCTTGAGCCCAGGAGGTCAAAGCTGCAGAGAGCTGTGATCATGCCACTATACTCCAACCTGAGTGACAGAGTGAGACCCTGTCTCAAAAAATAAAAAATAAAAATAAATAAAAACACAACGAGATACAACGCACTTATTAGAAAGGCCAAAATTTTAAAGTCTTATCATACCAAATGTTAGCAAGGATGTGATGCCACTGGAATTCCATACACTGCAAGTGGGAACATAAAGCTCTAACCTCTTTGAAAAACAACTGGACACTTTCTTAAAAAGTTACAAATACAGACAGGGCGCGGTGGCTCAAGCCTGTAATCCCAGCACTTTGGGAGGCCGAGACGGGCGGATCACGAGGTCAGGAGATCGAGACCATCCTGGCTAACACGGTGAAACCCCGTCTCTACTAAAAAATACAAAAAACTAGCCAGGCGAGGTGGCGGGCGCCTGTAGTCCCAGCTACTCGGAAGGCTGAGGCAGAATGGCGTGCACCTGGGAGGCGGAGCTTGTAACGAGCTGAGATCCGGCCACTGCACTCCAGCCTGGGCGACAGAGCAAGACTCCGTCTCCAAAAAAAAAAAAAGTTACAAATACACCGACCCTATAACCTAGGCCTTCAATTCCTTAGTATTTACCCAAGAGAAATGAAAGTGTATATCCATATTAAGACTTTTATTTTTTTTTTTTTTTTGAGACAGAGTCTTGCTGTGTCTCCTGGGCTGGAGTGCAGTGGCCGGATCTCAGCTCACTGCAAGCTCCGCCTCCCGGGTTCACGCCATTCTCCTGCCTCAGCCTCTGGAGTAGCTGGGACTACAGGCGCCCACCACCTTGCCCGGCTAGTTTTTTGTATTTTTAGTAGAGACGGGGTTTCACCGTGTTAGCCAGGATGGTCTCGATCTCCTGACCTCATGATCCGCCCGTCTCGGCCTCCCAAAGTGCTGGGATTACAGGCTTGAGCCACCGCGCCCGGCCATATTAAGACTTTTATATAAATAGCAGCTTTATTAGTAAGAGCAAAAGTGGAAACAGCCCAAATGTGTGTCCACAGATGAATAGATTAAAACAAATTGTGTTATATATCTATATAACAAATGGCTACTAGGTAATTAAAAGGAATGAACTACTGATATCTACTACAGCATGGACAAATATCAAAAAAATGCAGAGTGAAAGAAGCCCGACCACCCACCCTATAAAAAAATAGTTCATACTGTGATTCCATTTGTATGAAATTTTAGAAAATTCAAACTATAGTGACAAAAAATAGATCAGAGGTGGCTTGGGTGTGGGGGAATGGGGTTGGTAGGAGGGCATGATATCAAAGCTTCATAAGGAAACTTTTGGGAGTGATAGGTCACTTTACTATCTTTAAAATTTTTTTTTTTTTTTTTTTTAAGGCAGGGGTTTTCTCTTTTTTCCAGGCGGGAGTGCAGAGGCGTGATCATAGCTCACTGCAGCCTCAAACTCCTGGCCTCAATCTATCCTCCCACTTCAGCCTCCCAAGTAGCTGAGACTACAGGCTCTTACCACCACACTTGGCTAATGTTTTAAAAACGAATTTTTGTAGAGATGGGGTTTCACTATGTCTCTCAGCCTGGTCTCTAAGTCCTGGTCTCAAGTGATCCTCCCACCTTGGCCTCCCAAAGTGCTGGGATTACAGGTGTGAGCACCATGCGCAGCCTTAAATTCACTATTTCCATTGTGGTGTTGGTTTTGTAGATATGTATGAATTTACTAAATTGTATACTTTTAATGCGTACAATTTATTGTAAGTTAATTATACTTATAAAATATTTTAAAATTATTATTCTTTTTAAAGACTAGGGAGAAAACATTACAAAGTGGAGCAGGAAAAGTTCTTTCTGAGACTGTCTCAGATTATGAGGTTACAAAGATGGCTGAACACGTATATTACCTCCTGTCGCTATCTATAGACCACTCAAGTGACAGTAAAAAATGCTTTTTTTTTTTTTTTCCAGAGATGAGGTCTCACCCTGTCACCCAGGGGCTGAAGTGCAATGGTGCAATCACATCTCACTGCAGCCTCCACATTCCATGCCTGAGCGATCCTCTCCCACCTCAGCCTTTTGCGTAGCTGGGCTGGGACTATAGGCGCACACCACTATGCCCAGTTAATTAAAAAAAGTTTTTAGAGACATGATTTTTACTGGGTTGCCCAGGCTGGTCTCAAACTCCTCGCCTCAAGCAATCCATCCACCTCAGCCTCCCAAAGTGCTGGAATTACAGACATGAGCCACCACGCCCAGCCAAAAAATGCTTTTAAAGAGATAAGCATGTTTGTTAAGAGAATAGATCTTGGTCAGGCGCAGTGGTTCACGCCTGTAATCCCAGCACTTTGGGAGGCCAAGGCAGCTGAATCACTTGAGGCCAGGAGTTTGAGACTAGCCTGGGCAACATGGTGAACGCGGTCTCTACTAAAAACACAAAAATTAGCTGGGCACGATGGCGCACACCCGTAATCCCAGCTATTTGGGAGGCTGAGGCAGGAGAATCACTTGAACCCCGGAGTCAGAGGTTGCAGTGAGCCAAGATTGCACCACTGCACTCCAGCCTCGGCAACAGATCAAGACTCTGTCTCAATTAAAAAAAAAAAGAGAGATCTTAAATGTTTTCATCACAAAAAAAGAAAAAGATAAAGATAAGTATACTTTTATTTTTAGTTAAATAGGTTAGGTTTGATTAGGTTAGTTAGCTTGATTGGGGTGTTCATTTCACAATGTGTGTATGTATATGTATATATACTTATATGTATATATATACTTAAATACATAAAGAGAAGCCCATATATGTATATATATTAATATACCCGTATACATACACACATTATATATAAATACACATATATTTCAATATATATATCAAAATTACATGATGTACACTGTGAATATATGATGTACACTGCAATTTTTATTGCCAATTATACCTAATACCCCCAAAGAAACAAAGATATAAACATATAAGGACAAAGAGGAGGCCGGGCGTGGTGGCTCACGCCTGTAATCCCAGCACTTTGAGAGGTCAAGGTGGGCGGATCACGAGGTCAGGAGATCGAGAACATGGTGAAATCCCATCTCTACTAAAAATACAAAAAAAAAATTAGCTGAGGGTGGTGGCAGACACCTGTAGTCCCAGCTACTCGAGAGGCTGAGGCAGGAGAATGGTGTGAACCCGGGAGGCGGAGCTTGCAGTGGGCTGAGATCGTGCCACTGCACTCCAGCCTGGGTGACAAAGCGAGACTCCATCTCAAAAAAAAGAAAAAAAGAGTATCAGGCTGGGCGCGGTGGCTCACGCCTGTAATCCTCTCAAAAAAAAAATCCATCTCAAAAAAAAAAGTAGAAATCTATATACAACAAAAGGTGCACATGCACACACACACACGCACACAAATCATGTATACAAATAATCATTTCCTCAGTCAAACTAGCCTCATTTCAAAAGCTTAAGAGCCACGTGTAGTTAGTGGCTACCATATTAGACGGCACAGGCAGAGAACATTGTCCATCCCTGCAGGCTGCTTTGTTGGACAGCCCTGCTCTAAGTACCTCTGCTCCTGATTTAAAGCAGACTAAACTTGCATAAAATCGAATTTCCTACACACTTTCATAGTGGCCAATTTCCCCTGATTACACTTTGTTTTGTTGTTTGGTTGCAAGATAAATACATGTTTAGTTTTTAAGGTGTGCATGTATCAACATTATCATTTTTATTTTGTTTTACAGTTGTTTTTTCTGCAATGATATTTGGGACTATTACAAATCAAGATCTGCCTGTGATCAAGTGTGTTTTAATCAATCATAAGAACAATGATTCATCAGTGGGGAAGTCATCATCATATCCCATGGTAAAGTAACATTAAAATTATACCTTTAGCTGTTTTTTTCTCTAGAGACGATAATTTGTAAGTTATTGAAGGCTACCATGGCTAAATGGGCTTCTCTTTATGTATTTAAGTATATTATGTTCTCACATCTGGTACCGACAGAGCATCTATACTCGTAGCTCCCTGGCACTCCATTCCTTCAAGAACCATATTCTTCATATGAGGATCTAGGAAGGACACTGACTGATAACTAGCATGAAATAACGAGTAGAGTCGTCCCTCAGTATACAGTGGGGACTGGTTCCAAGACTCTCACTAATACCAAAATCCATGGATACTCAAGTCCCTGATACAAAATGACTCAGTATTTGCATGTAACCTATGCAGATTCTATATATTTTTGAGACAGTCTCATTTTGTTGACCATGCTGGAGTACAGTGGCATGATCACAGCTCACTGCAGCCTCACTCTCCCAGGCTCAAGCAGTCCTCCCACTTCAGCCTCCCAAGTAGCTGGGACTAAAGGCACATGCCACCACACCTGGCTAATTTTTTTAATTTTTTGCAAAGATGAGGTCCCAGTCTTTTGCCCAGGCTGATCTTGAACTCCTGGGCTCAACTGATCCTCCCACCTAAGCATCCCAAAGTGCTGGGATTACAGTCCTGAGCCACCATGCCTGACCCTCCCGTATACCTTTAAAATTATCTCTAGATTACTTATAATACCTAATATGATGCAAATGCTTTATAATACCTAAACAACTATGTGAATAGTTGTTATACCCTATTGTTTAGGAAATAATGACAAGGGGAAAAAGTTGGTACGTGTTCAGTATAGATGCAACCCCATTTTTTCCGGAATATTTTCAATCTGTGGTTGGTTGTATCCACGGATGCGGAAACCATGGTTACAGAGGGCTGACTGTATTTCCTTCTCTCCTTAAAGACAATCCAGGCTTTTCTCCCAAGCCTGAATCCCTCACTTCCAGTGTATAGGTAGATTTTCCATTTGCACATCAAAATCCACCTATATCATATACTTTATTTCATTTCTATTTTCCCAAGCCTGCTCTTATTCTTGTATTAATTGATTTCTGTTTATACCCATGTCTAGTTGCCAGGCTTGAAAGCTCAGCATCATCTTTCTTTCTATTACTTTCACATTTGGTCAGTTACCATGTGTTGTTGATTCCCTGTAGGAGTCCTCATATAATCATCTCATATTCTCTACTCTCTCTGCCACTTGCCTAATTCAAGCTCTCGTTAACTCCCTCATAATCATAGTGATATCCTACGTGGCCTCTTCCTGCTACAGTTCTTTTCAGATATAGCTGCTGGGCTAGCCTCCTGAAGCAGGCACATCCTTCACTGCCTGGCTCTGAACCCTCCATGATTTTCCATTACTTAGAATGATACCAAGATTTCTCAGTAATCTGGCACTAGCTCCTTCAAGTTCCGACCTTGTTTTTCATTACTCCTCTCTTTTACGCTATTCATCTTGTTTTTCATTACTCCTCTCTCTTGTGCTATTCCCACCCCTCTATTTTAAAAACATATGTTTAGTAAATTTACTCAAGGGAAGCTTAAGTGATGGAGAACTGAGAATAGTAGAAATCAGCCAGGTACAGTGGCTCACACCTGTAATCCCAGCACTTTGGGAGGCTAAGGTGGGTAGATTGCTTGAGCTCAGGAGTTTGAGACCAGCCTGAGGAACATGGTGAAACCCGTTTCTGTCAAAAATCCAAAAACAACAAAAAAATTAACCAGCCATGGTGGCACGTGCCTGTGGTCCCAGCCACTTGTGAGGCTGAGGCTGGAGGATCATCTGAGCCAGGGAGGCGGAGGTTGCAGTGAACCAAGATTGTGCCACTGCACTCCAGCCTAGGCAACAGAGTGACACTTCCATCTCAAAAACAAAAAAAAAAAGGAAAAGAAAAAAAGTAGAAATCTATATACAACAAAAAGTGCCCATAAATTAGTAAGCTCTGCAGACATTTCCAGTTGAGGGTTCATACAAATGTATAGTCACCCTTTTTTTCTTTTATATAGGTATAACACAGAAATACATGACATAGTGACCTGACTCTCCCTGCTCCGTAAATCAGATACATTAGAGATATTCTGAAGTTTTAAAAACAGTGTGAAACAAGTTTCAGTAACAACATTCTACATGAATGTAAAGAAATATATGATTTTTTCATGCCAGAAGCATGGTTGGTTTTAATTTTTCAGTAGGTGTTGGCATCATAACACATTAGCTTGTTAATAATTAAGGCATTTTGCATACACAATATTTCAATATGGACAAAGTAATTTTAATATTTGCTATGATGTTTTAAACTTTTAGTGTCTTTTTGATATAAGAAAATAGCTGCACACATTTAAGTGTTTTTGTATAAAAACACAACCTTAAATTAATGATGATTGGTTAATAATAATAAATCATATATATATATATTTTTTTTTTTTTTGAAATGGAGTCTTACTCTGTCGCCTAGGCTGGAATGCCATGGTACGATCTCAGCTCACTGCAACCTCTGCCTCCTGGGTTCAAGTGATTCTCCGGCCTCAGCCTCTTGAGTAGTTGGGATTACAGGCACCTGCCACCACACCCAGCTAATTTTTTGTATTTTTAGTAGAGACGGGGTTTCACCATGTTGGCCAGGTTGGTCTTGAACTCCTGACCTCAAGTGATCTGCCTGCCTTGGCCTCCCAAAGTGTTGGGATTACAGGTGTGAGCCACTGCTACTGGCTGATATGTATCATATATATACACATACATATATATGTCATAGATACATATATCATAGATATATTTAGATATACTATATATTCTTATGCAATATTCAGGATTGTATTAAGACCTAGTAGTTCTTTTATTATTATTATTTCTTTTTTAAAGACAGCATCACGGCCAAGCATGGTGGCTCACGCCTATAATCCCAGCACTTTGGGAGGCTGAAGTGGGTGGATCACCTGAGGTCAGGAGTTTGAGACCAGGCTGGCCAACATGATGAAATCCCGTTTCTACTAAAAATGTAAAAATTAGCCGGGTGTTGTGGCACATGTCTGTAATCCTGTAATCCCAGCTACTCAGGAGTCTCCTGAGGCAGGAGAATCACTTGAACTTGGGAGGTAGAGGTTGCAGTGAGCAGAGATCTGTATTCCAGCCTGGGCAACAGAGAGAGACTCTGTCTATAAATAAATAAATAAATAAATAAATAAATAAATAAAGGATCTCACTATGTTGCCCAGGTTGGTCTCAAACTAAGACCCAGAAGTTCTTAAACCACATTAAACAAATAACCATACAAATCCTAATTGCTGCAAACATGAACAGTCTTTATGGTGTACTTTCATCGCATTGGACTTGCTTCTTTTAGATACTTCCCCACTTCAATGTGAAGTAGATTGTAAGAGTTTCAGTGGCTTAAAAAAAAAGTTTTCATTTCTTTCATAGTTCACACTTCTCAGATGAGGCATTTTTCTGAAAATCCTCCAGTCCAGGGATGTTTTGAATAACCACCAAGCTCTCTTTAGTAGATAAAACTTGTCAATGCCTCTGTAATGGCGCTGACCACAGTGTGATTTACATCTTTAGCTCTGTTACCAGAGTATACCCTGGAACCAGAGTAAGATGGTTTCACAGTTCCCACAGTCTACTTCATTGTTTACAATACAAATTTTTTTTGGTCTTTGTATTCATCATGAAACTAAAAGAAAAAGAAAAAAGAATGTTTCTATCATTTACAGTCTCTATTTGGGATGATAGTTCTGATCACCCCTTTTTATGACTGCTTGAAGCCAGCTTAGACCAACTGTTAGTCCATTCTTGTGTTGCTATGGAGAAAGACCTGAGATTGGGTGATTTGTAAAGAAAAGAGGTTTAACTGGCTCATGGTTCCACAGGCTGTATAAGCATGGCAGCAGCATCTGCTCAGCTTCTGATTAGGCCTCAAGAAGCTTCCATTCGTGGTGGAAGGCAAAGGCAGAGCAGGCATATCACATGGCGGGAGTAGGGGCGAGAGAGAGAAAGGGGAGGTCCCAGACGCTTTTAAACAACCAGATCTTGCATGAACTGAGAACTCACTGATCACCAAGCCATTCATGAGGGATCCACCCTGATGATCCAATACTTGCTACCAGGTTCCACCTCCGATATTGAAAATCACATTTCTTGTTTTTTTTTTTTTTTTTTTTGTGACGGAGTCTCACACTGTCACCCAGGCTGGAGTGCAGTGGTGCCATCTCGGCTCACTACAACCTCCGCCTTCCAGGTTCAAGTGATTCTCCTGATTCAGCCTCCCAAGTAGCTGGGACTACAGGCGTGCGCCAACCTCACCCACCTAATTTTTTTTTTTGTGCATATATGTAATATAAATATATATATTTACATATATGTAAAAAAAAATATATATATATATATTTTTTTTTGGTAGAGACGGGGTTTTGCCATGTTAGCCAGACAGGTCTCGAACTCCTGACCTCAGGTGATCTGCCCACCTCGGCCTCCCAAAGTGCTGGGATTACAGGCATGAGCCACTGCACCCAGCTGGGAATCGCATTTCAACATGAGCTTTGGAGGAGATACACATCCAAACCATATCACCAACTATTCCATATTCTTGAAATTTGCTTTTAAGAAATGACTGTACTAAGGCACCACATATTCACAGCAGCTGAATGAGATGTACTGTTGTTTTTTTTCTGTCAGTGATTAGAGAGCATAGGCAGGCAATCCACCATAACTCTAAAATTATCTCTCCTTACCAAATCAGTTCATTTATACCTCCCTTCCTCCAGAAAGTCAAAGCTGCGTTTAATGTCACATTCCTCCTGAACAAATCTTGTGCCATTGCGGCACAGTCTAAACAAAACAAAACATCATAAAAACAAAAACAATAAAAACAAAAAGTCTCCACTATGGTTTAATGATGGGTTTTCTGTTTGTGAAGAACTGAAGTCACTGGAGTTGACCAAATGTGTTTGACAATCATGACCTCATATTTCAGGCAGGTGGCCTGCACAAGCCAGCTCATTTTCTTTATTTGCCATGTCCCACCCTGTACTTCTAGAGAAGGAGTTGTTGATTTGTTCGCTTGTTGGTTGGTTTTCTGTAACGAGGATTTGGGAAAGAATGGTGGACTTTGTGTGATAGATCATTTTATGTGCTTTCTTTGGACTTTTCACAGCTTGTGCAGCTGTTTTATTTATGTACTCAGACAACAACTGTGTTAACGATTTCATGTTCTCATTAATTAGCTATACTTGTTATAAGAAGATCAACAGACTGAACTTCACTGTTATTACCAAAGTTGTGTTTGTTTTTTTTTTTAACATTGTGAGTTTTAGATATCACAGTCTCTTAAATTCCAGTGCCTTCATGGCACCGTGGGACTCAACTCTGCCAGGTGGTGAAGAACCTGGCCTGGCCTTCAAGAACATCCCTTAGCTCCTGGCCAGCCTGGCTCAAGCTATTTCTGGACTGCCAGCGGTGCAGCCCACCACCTCTGTACTGTGCATTTATCACGCTGTTCTCTCTCCTCTGAAGCCCGCAGATTTGTCTATCCGCATTGCACCCAGCTTTAATTTTTAAAAACTTTTTATAGGGGCTGGGTGCAGTGGCTCACGCCTGTAATCCCAGCACTTTGGGAGGCTTAGGCAGGCAGATCACCTGAGGTCAGGAGTTCCAGATCAGCCTGCCCAACATGGAGAAACTCCGTCTCTACTAAAAATATAAAATAAGCTGGGTGTGGTGGCACATGCCTGTAATCCCAGCTATCAGGAGGCTGAGGCAGGAGAATTGCTTGAACCCAGGAGGCAGAGGTTGCAGTGAGCCAAGACCATGGCATTGCACTCCAGCCTGGGCAACAAGAGCAATTTTATGGATTTCTGGCAAGAATTTCCAGAAATTCCACTGTCCTTCCCAGTGCATCATATTCAGAGTGACAGGAAGTCATTTGGTATCATTATGAGATGTGAACCTTGATCATTAGATTTAGATGGTGCATGCCAGGTGTCCCCACTGCAAAGTTACTATTTTCTTCACTTGTAATTAATAAGTGTCTTGGAGGGGATGCAAATATCCTGTTCCTTCTTTAATTTTTACTTACTGATTTTAGCATCCATTGGTGGATCTTGCCTACGATTATTATGGTGGTATTTGCCTAATGGTGCTTTTCTTTTTCCTACATTCCCTCTATGTTAATTGGAATGTTTTGTGAGGAAGCACTGTCCCTTTGCCCTCATTTTATTTATTTGTTCAATTTTTAAATTTATATCAGTATAGGCCCATGAATATTTATTTTATTCTCTGGGTTGTAACCCAATACAATCATTATTTATTTTGTTGCTCCAATTGTTCCAGCTTTGGCCGTTGGGAGCTACTTCAGTTTTGCTCCTATGTCCTTTCAACATCTCCTCATCTTTTTCCAAGCCCTTCCTTAATTTTTGGCACATTACCAGATAGTTCAGGTTCATCTTGTATTTTTCTTGCCTTAGCCCTGGAATTAAGCACTTCTCCAAAGAGCACTGGCTTCTTTGAGGGATAGTATTTAGAAACCAAGATCTGAGAGCTGGGTGTGCCCATTGCTGCTGGGATATCATTGCTTCTAGGCCCTCTCAGCAGGCAGAGCCTGGAAATACAATATATAGATAATCTAATTTTAGAATTACTAACCCGTACCCTGGTGAGAAATAGATTTACTAACTAAAGGACAGTAGTGCTTTTTGTCTTTAGCCTTATAGGATCCAAAGTATTATATTCTGAAGTTACTTAGGTTAGTTCCTTTCTTTCCCATCCCCTTCACTATGGTTTTATTATTTATTTGTGATACAATTGAATTAATTTGTTTTTTTTTCCATTTGGTTTTAATTCCATTTTGATATTTCTTCCAGCCCCCTCATTTCACATATTCTAGTTGGTTTATTTATTTAATTTTATTTATTATATATTCTTTTATTAGAAACAGGGTTATACCCTGTTGCCCAGACTGGTCTCAAACTCCTGGACTCAAGCAATCTGTCTGCCTTGGCCTCCCGAAGTGCTGGGATTACAGGTGTGAACCACCATGCCTGGTTTATTATTATTATTATTATTATTATTATTATTATTATTATTATTTTGAGACAAGATCTCGCTCTGTCACCCAGACTGGAGTGCGGTGACACAAACATAGCTCACTTCAGCCTCAACCTCCTAGGCTCAAGCAATCCTCCTGCCTCAGCCTCCTGGGTAGCAAGGACCACAGGCATGTGTCACCATGCCTGGCTAATTTTTTTTTTTTTGTAGAAATGGTGTCTTACTTTGTTGCCCAGGCTGAGCTTGAACTCCTGGGCTCAAGTGATCCTCTTGCCTTGGCCTCACAAAGTCTTGGGATTATAGGCATGAGCCACTGTGCCTGACCTTCCTGGCTGGTTTAATTACTTGTTTTTTGAGACAGGACATGACTCTTGTCCTATAAGTCAAAACTATGTGAAACAGTATACTCAGAGAAGTATCACTCTCTCCTCATTCCTACTGACAAGTTTCTACCGTCTTTCCACATCCCCTGTAATTAACCAATCCCTTTGGATGTTTTGCTATTGTTCCTGTATTTATTGTGCACAAGTGACCAGATACATATATATTTCCTTATACTCTCCTCTTTCTTACATAGGGTAGCATACTTGAAGGTAGATACTTTTTGCACCTAACTTTCTTCACTTAACAGTACATCCAGGAAATCATTGCAAATCAGTTCTTAGAGGCTGTCTTCATTCTTTTTTATAGCTACATAGTACTCCATGGTGTGGATGTACCACAATTTGTTCAACCACTCTCCTATGTATGGGCATTTAGGTTGTTTTCAGTATTTTGCAATTACAAATTGTGCTGTAATTAATTGCTAGACGTATGCTTATTCCCAGAAGTGAGACTGCTGGCTCAAATGGTGAGTAAATAGCAAGTTTTATTAGGTATTGCCAGATTCTCCAGAAGAGTTGCGTGGGGTGTGTTCCCCCAGCAATACAGGAGAACAACTGTTTCCTCATAGCTTCATCAACAAAATGTGTTGTCATATTTTTATGTTTTTTAATTTTTTGCCAGTCTGATAGATGAGAAGTGATATCTCAGTCTTGTTGTTGTTTTTTTAAGTTGAACTATTTATTCCTTTTTAAGTACACATCTGAGAGCATACAATGTATTTAATCTCTGCTTTCATTTTACCACTGAAGAGCAGATCCAACCTTTGTTCATATAGACAATTTGATCTTCCATAAGCTTATCAAAATTAACACTGCATTTCTAACCAGGAAAAACAATTTGCTGGGCACATATTCACGGGTAGGTAGGCAGACAAAGACAGTTTCAAGAGAGCAGCCCCTAAGGCGAACCCCAGCATATCTATACCATAGTAAGATACCACTATCAATCTATGTAAGCTTGCTTACAACAGCGCCTATGTGAAAAGAATGTAGTTATCTGTGCTTGGTGGAGTTGTGTGCTCTCTGAAAGCTAAGCAGGCGGGAAGCCAAAAATATAAACTGGGACTGACAACACAAGAAAGATTCTTTCACTGAGGGGGGTTAAGTAGACCTGAAAAGATACTTTGGAGTCAAGCAGCCGGGACTCCCTTGGAGCCGGTGTACTTGGTGACCGCCTTGGTGCCCTCGGACAAGGCGTGCTTGGGCCAGCTCCCCGGGCAGCAGCAGGCGCAGGGCCGTCTGGATCTGGCGGGACGTGGTGGTGGAGCGCTTGTTGTAGTGCGCCAGGCGGAAAGCCTCTCCCGCGATGCGCTCCAAGATGTCGTTGGCGAAGGAGTTCATGAGGCCCATGGCCTTGGACGAGATGCCGGTGTCGGGGTGGACCTGCTTCAGCACCTTGTACACGTACATGGAGTAGCTCTCCTGGCGGCTGCGCTTGCGCTTCTTGCCGTCTTTCTTCTGGGCTTTGGTGACGGCTTTCTTGGAGCCCTTCTTGGGAGCCGGCGCGGACTTTGGAGGTTCAGGCATGGCCAGACCCAAGACCGACACTTTCCCCCAAGAACGCAAGCAGAACCGTGGTCTCGGGGTCTGCCGGAAACGACTGTGCACTTACAGAGGCCGTGCGCATGCCGCTGCGTTGTGGTTCGCGAGTTTTTTCCCTCAGTCTTGTTTTAACTTACGGATTTCTAATTACAAGTAGGTTTAACGTTTTCTCATATGTTTGAGGGCCTTTTTTTTTTTTTTTTTTTGAGATGGAGTCTCGCTCTGTCGCCCAGGCTGGAGTACTGTGGTGCCACCTTGGCTCACTGTAGCCTCTGCCTCCTGGGTTCAAGCAATTCTCTGCCTCAGCCTCCCAAGTAGCCGAGATTACTGGCGCCTCCCATCACACCTGGCTAATTTTTGTATTTTTAGCAGGGACAGGGTTTCACCATCTTGGCCAGGCTGGTCTCGAACTCCTGACCTCGTGATCCGCCTGCATTGTCCTCCCCAAGTGCTGGGATTACAGGCATGAGCCACCGCGCCCAGCTGAGGGCCATTCTTTATATCTTTTTTCTTGAATTGTGTATTCAATTCTTTTTCCCATTTTTTGACTGTGTTTTGGTTCTGTGTCCCTTAGTTTTCAAAGGTTCTTTTTATATTAGGGGCATTCATCCTTTACTTGTAATATATATTGGAATATTTTCTTCTAGTATGTCAGCTGGGTTTTTTTTGTTTGTTTTGGGATGGGGTCTTGCTATGTTCTCCAGGCTGAACTTGAACTCCTGGACTCAAGTGATCCACCTCGGCCTCCTGAGTAGCTGGAACTACAGGCATGTACCACCATGCTTGACTTGTCTATTATTTTTTACTTTATCTTGTGCCCATCTTTTATGATCCAGCTCAATTACTGGACTTTGGGTGAACACCTTAAACATCCTGGCTTAGAAGTCTCTTCTCCCTTCTTTGAAGTTCCAGGGCACTTAAAATTTACATTTCAAAGTAGTTGGTATCTTTTTATGGGACACATTGTATTTCTCCTGTGTTTTACTTATTTATAGTCCTAGGAGACTCAAACTCTTTAAGGACAAGATTGGTGTCTTTTCTTTCTCGTCTCATAGTACTCAGCAGATGGTCTTAAACTTATCAGATACTTACTAAGTGAACAAATAAGACCAGAAATACGGTTTTTGACCAGTAGCAGAAGAGCTACCCTGCTCTTCACCTGAAGAAATACATGTGTGCTTGTGTGTGTGTGTGTGTGTGTGTGCATGCTGTGTTCAGCCATGTAAAGGAGGTAGGAGGTGGGGGACTCCACAGCAGAAGCTGCTCCAACCCCTCCTCTCAATATATCCCAATTATGTATTTATTTATTTATTTTTTGACACAGAGTGTCACTCCGTCTCCCAGGCTGGAGTGCAACGGCAGGATCTTGGCTCATTGAAACCTCCACCTCCCAGGTTCAAATAATTCTCCTGCCTCAGCCTCCCGAGTAGCTGGGATTACAGGCGCATGTCATCACACCCAGCTAATTTTTTGTATTTTCAGTAGAGACAGGGGTTCACCATGTTGGCCAGGCTGGTCTCGAACTCCTGACCTCAAGCGATCCACCTGCTTCAACCTCCCAAAGTGCTGGAATTACAGGCGTGAGCCATGGCGCCCGGCCTAATACATCTCGATTCTTTAAAGCAGGCAAGAAGTGTGATGGTGGCTGTGTGCCTATGGGGACATCTGCCCAGAAAATTTGGTTTTTAAATTTCCTTTAACACCGATACCAATTTACCATTGTTTTACACATTTTAATTTATATACCAACAATCACAAAAATATTTACCTATATATTATGGATTTTATAACTACGGTCTGAACATTAGTTTGCTAGGGGTGATATAACAAACTACCACAGACTGGGCAACTTAAACCAACAGAAATATATTGTCTTACAATTCTGGAGGCTAGAAGTCCAAAATTAAAATGTCAGTAGGGTTGGTTCCTTCTAAGGGCAGTGAGCAAGAATCTGTTCCAGACCTCTCTCCTTGGCTTGGAGATGGCTGTCTTACTGTTCACATGGTGTTCTTACTGTCTGTGTATCTGCCTTCAAATCTCCTCTTCTTTTTTTTTTTTTTTTTTTTTTTTTTGCGACAGAGTCTCACTCTGTTGCCCAATCTGGAGTGCAGTGGCGTGATCTCAGCTCGCTGCAACCTCCGCCTCCCGTGTTCAAGCCATTCTCCTGCCTCAGCCTCCCAAGGAGCTGGGATTACAGGCATCCACCACGACTTCCAGCTAATTTTTTGTATTTTTAGTAGACATGGGGTTTCACCATGATGGCCAGGCTGGTTTGGAATTCCTGACTTCAAGTGATCTGCCTGCCTCAGCGTTCCAAAGTGCTAGGATTGCAGGTGTGAGCCACCACGCCCTGCCTCGTCTTCTTTTAAGGACACCAGTCATACTGGATTTAGGCTCGCCGTAATGACCCATTTTAACTTGATTAACACTGTAAAGACCATCTCCAGATAAAGTTGTATTCTGAGATACTGAGAGTTGGGACTTCAACATATGAATTTGCAGAGGTAGGGGGACACCCACCATGTCAGTCTGTACAACATTTTAGAAATGCAGCCCAAAGTTATTTATCTTTTCTTTTGAGAATTGTAATTTATAGGACCTTCTGTCGGCAACGTGTTCTCAGTGGGTTCCAGCTTGTGTGGGTGTTGTGTGCAGTGTGTCAGCATGAATGTATTTGATAAAGTTTTGATGTGAAGAAGGGGAGGCCTTAGACCTGCAATTTTCCTGAATTCACTTTTTTCTGTCTACAATGTAGGTGTCAGAATCCCCAGAAGACCTTGGGTGTGCACTGAGACCCCAGAGCGCAGGGACAGTGTACGAAGCTGCCACGGTGGAAGTGGATGTATCTGCTTCCATCACACTGCAAGTGCTGGTCGACACCCCAGGGAACATTTCCTGTGTCTGGGTCTTTAAGCACAGCTCCCTGAATTGTCAGCCACATTTTGATTTACAAAATAGGTAAGTGGAGGAATACCTTCTTGACATAAAATGTGGTTCTTTTGGAATTTTGTTTCAAGTTTCTGTTTACGATTATTGTAAATCTTTTTTTTTTTCTTTTGAGTTGGGGTCTCTCTCTGTCACCCAGGCTGGAGTACAGTGGCACAATCTTGGCTCACTGTAGCCTCGACCTTCCAAGCTCAAGTGATTCCCCGACCCCAGTCCTCCCAAGTAGCTGGGACTACAGGTGTGTGCCACCACACCCAGCTAATTTTTAAAATTTTCTTCTAGACACCATGGTGTTTCACCATGTTGCCAAGGCTGGTCTTGAGCTCCTGGGCTTAAGCGATCCACCCACCTCAGCGTTCGAAAGTACCAGGATTACAGGTGTGAGCCACTGCGCCTGGCCTCAGCCTGTTTTTTGTAACTCTTATCTTCAGTGAAATAACGAGCTGAAAATATAGTTAGGGCATCGATACATGACATTATATATCTGTCAAATTTCCTAGGATGTATAACACAAAAAATGAACCCTATTACAAACTATGAACTTTATTTGATTTGATTTTTGAGACGGAATCTCGCTCTCTCACCGAGGCTGGAGTGCAGTGGCCTGAACCTTGGCTCACTGAAACTTCTGTTTTTCCCAGGTTCAATTCTCCTATCTTAACCTCCTGAATAGCGGGGATCACAGGCACACGCCACCACACCGAGCTAATTTGTGTATTTTTAGTAGAGATGGGGTTTCACCATGTTGGCCGGGCTGGCCTCAAACCTTACGTGATCCTCCTACCTCAGCCTCCCAAAGTACTGAGATTACAGGCATGAGCCACCATGCCTGGCCCAAACTATGAACTTTAAAATTGGTTCATCAGTTGTAACAAACATACCACACCTACGCAAGGTGTTAACAATGAGGGAAACCGTGTGTGGAGAGAAGTGCATACATGGCATCTTTCTGTGTCTTCTGCTTCATTTTCCTGTAAGTCTAAAACTGCTCTAAAAAGTAAAGTTGGTTGGGTGCAGTGGCTCACGCCCATAATCCCAGCACTTTGGGAGGCTGAGGTGGATCACCTGAGGTCAGGAGTTCGAGACCAGCCTGGACAACATGGTGAAACCCTATCTCTACTAAAAATAAAAAAATTAGCCAGTGGTGTGCACCTGTAATCACAGCTACTTGGGAGGCTGAGGCAGGAGAATCGCTTGAAGCCCAGAGGGGTAGGTTAGGTGAGCTGATATCGCGCCACTGCACTCCAACCTGAGAGACAAGAGTGAGACTCTGTCTCAAAAAAAAAAAAAAAAAGAAAAAGAAAAGGGTTAAGTCTATTAAGTTAAACCTATACACACTCACACACATACATAAGTATATAGAAAGCAGTGAGTGACTGGCAAAATGTAAAACAAATAGTGAAAATAATATCTGGGATTTTGCTTTCTTTTTTTTTTTTTTTTCTGAGACAGTGTCTTGCTCTGTCACCCAGGTTGGAGTGCAGTGGCGCGATCTTGGCTCACTGCAAGCTCCGCCTCCTGGGTTCATGCCATTCTCCTGCCTCAGCCTCCCGAGTAGCTGGGACTACAGGTGCCCGCCACCACACCCGACTAATTTTTTGTATTTTTAGTAGAGATGGGGTTTCTCTGTGTTAGCCAGGATGGTCTTGATCTCCTGACCTTGTGATCCACCCGCCTTGGCCTCCCAAAGTGCTGGGATTACAGGTGTGAGCCACCACGCCTGTTCTCTTTTTCCTTTCTCTCTTTCTTTCTTTCTTTCTTTTTTTTTTTTTTTTTTAATATTTTTACCTTATTTACAAAGAAGAACTTTTTTTTTCTGAGACGGAGTTCTGCTCTGTCTCCCAGGCTGGAGTGCAGTGGCATGATCTCAGCTGTCTGCAACCTCTGCCTCTCAGGTTCAAGCAATTCTCATGCCTCAGCCTCCTGAGTAGCTGGGATTATAGGCACCCACTACCATTCCTGGCTAATGTTTTTTGTTTTCTTTTTTTTTTTTTTTTTTTGTATTTTTAGTAGAGGCAGGGTTTCATCATGTTGGCCAGTCTGGTCTCAAACTCCTCACCTCGGGTGATCTGATCCACCCACCTCAGCCTCCCAAAGTGCCGGGATTACAGGCGTAAGCCACCTCACCGGGTCTATTGGGGATTTTTTAAATGTCTTGTTTTTTAGTTGGATATCATGTTAAAGATAAAATTTAGAAAGTCTTCATTTCATTCATGTTAGTGTAGCAAGAAATTTCTTTCTTCTTTTTTTTTTTTTTGAGACAAAGTCTTGCTCTGTTGCCAGGCCTGGAGTAGTACAGTGGTGTGATCTTGGCTCACTGCAATCTCCTCCTCCTGGGTTCAAGCAGTTCTCCTGCCTCAGCCTCCCGAGTACCTGGGATTACAGGCACCCGCCACCACGCCCAGCTAATTTTTGTATTTTTTAATAGAGGTGGGGTTTCACCATGTTGGACAGGATGGTCTCCATCTCTTGACCTCTTGATCTGCCTACCTTGGCCTCCCAAAGTGCTGGGATTACAGGCATGAGCCACTGCACCTGGCCAAGAAAGTCCTTTTTTTTTTTTTTGAGACGGAGTTTCGCTCTGTCGCCCAAGCTGGAGTGCAGTGGCCAGATCTCAGCTCACTGCAAGCTCCGCCTCCCAGGTTCACGCCATTCTCCTGCCTCAGCCTCCCGAGTAGCTGGGACTACAGGCGCCCGCCACCTCGCCCGGCTAGTTTTTTTTTTTTTGGTATTTTTTAGTAGAGACGGGGTTTCACCATGTTAGCCAGGATGGTCTCGATCTCCTGACCTTGTGATCCGCCCGCCTCGGCCTCCCAAAGTGCTGGGATTACAGGCTTGAGCCACTGCGCCCGGCCAAGAAAGTCCTTAAAAAAAAATTTTTTTTAAAGGAAATTTATTTTTGGGAAATGCTTGGGAAAAGAACATTTGATTTTATCTATTTTGTTTCACAATATGATAAGCAGAATTGCAATGTTATGTGCTATCTACAGATTATTTAGTAAGACATTGATCTGTCTGTGAGGAACATTGGTCTCATCCAGAAAAATGTCTTAGCCAAGATGTGTGGGTCGTGTCCTAACCCTGTATAGCTCTGTGCTGATTGCCGCCCCCTGCTGTCCTTGTCCTCTTGCTGAAATGAGATAGGGCAAAGGACATAGGTCAGTTAAATGCCCTCTTTTTTTTTTTTTTTTTTTGTTTTGTTTTGTTTTGTTTTGTTTTGTTTTTTTGAGGCGGAGTCTCGCTCTGTCGCC
>NC_045455.1:87844424-87907159 GCF_002776525.5 Piliocolobus tephrosceles
GCCTCCCAAAGTGCTGGGATTACAGGCTTGAGCCACCGCGCCCGGCCTAGTTAAATGCCCTCTTAACGCAGCCTTTCTTTCGAATTCTTGCGGCTGTCCTGTTGTCCCACAGGTGTAGAGAAGGCACGCGCTTTCCAGGAACTGTGTAGTAAACAGTACCCAAATGGCCTGCAAAGGGTGTCAGGCCCCTTGATAGGGTCTTGGAGAACATCTCTGTGATCACCTTGTACCAGTTTTTTGTATTTTTTTTTTAAGGTCAAATACATTCTTCTCTTAAGTGATTTGCCGGACAGTGAGTATAGTTCTGAAGTTGAGTTCTAAATCTTGGAACACATTCATTTCCTTTCCTCTTTTGAGATTGTATTACTCACTTCTTGTTTTTTGGCTACAAATGTGCTGGGATTACAGGCGTGAGCCACTGTGCCAGCCACATTTTTTTCTTTTTATTGGGAAGGCATCTCAATATGTTGCCCAGGTTAGTCTTGAACTCGTGGCCTCAAGCAGTCCTCCTACCTTTCCTCCCAAACTGCTGCGACTGCAGACGTGGTGGCTCACGCCAGGCTAAGGGTTCAGAGAAGAAAAGCATATCATCAAAATAGATCTGCAGAAGCGAATCAAGTATGTATCCTACTAATTGACTGTGTTTATGAATGCAGGCCCAGGTACTCTTGAACCTGCTTGCTGCTTTAAAGCAGGGCTTCTCGAATATAGCCTGTATTTGGATTGCCTGGAGATCTTGTTTAAAATGCAGACTCTGCCAGGCGCGGTGGCTCACGCCTGTAATCCCAGCACTTTGGGAGGCCAAGGCGGGTGGATCACCTGAGGTCGGGAGTTTGAGATCAGCCTGACCAACATGGAGAAACCCCGTCTCTACTAAAAATACAAAATTAGCTGGGCATGGTGGCACATGCCTGTAATCCCAGCTACTATGGATGGAGGCTGAGGCAGGAGAATTGCTTGAACCTGGGAGGCAGAGGTTGCAGTGAGCCGAGATAGTGCCATTGCACTCCAGCCTGGGCAACAAGAGTGAAACTCCGTCTCAAAAAAAAAAAAAATAAATAAATAAATAAATAAATAAATAAATAAAATGCAGACTCTGATGAGTAGAACCTGAGATTCTGCATCTTTGTCAGTTCCCAGCTGATGCTAACACTGTTGGGGAAAGACTACACTTTGCACAGTTAAGGGTCTAAAGGTCAGAAAGTGTGAACTTATTATTTTATTTTATTTTTATTTTCTGAGATAGAGTTTCACTCTTGTTGCCCAGGCTGGAGTGCAATGGTGCGATCTTGGCTCACCACAACCTCCACCTCCTGGGTTCAAGCAATTCTCCTGCCTCAGCCTCCCGAGTACCTGGGTTTACAGGCATGTGCCACCCCGCCCCGCTAATTTTGTATTTTTAGTAGACAGGGTTTCTCCATGTTGGTCAGGCTGGTCTCAAACTCCCAACCTCAGGTGATCCACCCACTTCGGCCTCCCAAAGTACTGGGATTACAAGCATGAGCCACCATGCCTGACCAGAAAGTGTGAATTTAAATACAACATCACTCAACAAAGTGCTAGGAGGACTGTCAGCTTCAGAGAGGATAGCACCAAATACACTTCCTACTTATCTCTTGGAAGAGAATGCCCCTAACCCAATTTATATTTACTAATTATCTGAAAAGTTAAAAATACTGACACCGAGACATCTTTCTCTTTACATCTAAGTGATATTCAGTGTAATTATTACTTCATAGGAACATGCCTTTTGTCAGATTTTGCTTGAGTTGTTTCATTGAGAGAAAGGCACAAACTAGGGGAATTTTTTTTTTTTAACCTCAGTGTTCTGTGAGTGGGAAACTGAGACTGAGGCTGGTGACCAGGTGACTGGGCACGTGTGATCACAGAGGGTGCTTTGTCATAGAAGGAAATGGCATGCCACTGCTAAAGGGACTGTATCACCAACACTGTGTGTGGGTATTTATTTATTTATTTATTTATTTATTTATTTATTTATTTAATTTTTTGAGATAGAGTTTTGCTCTCGTTGCCCAAGCTGGAGTGCAAGAGTGCGATCTCAGCTCACTGCAACCTCTGCATCCCAGGTTCAAGCGATTCTCCTGCCTCAGCCTCCTAAGTAGCTGGGATGACAGGTGGGTGCCACCATGCCTGGCTAATTTTTTGTATTTTTTGGAGAAACAGGGTTTCACTATGTTAGCCAGGCTGGTCTTCAACAACTGACCTTAGGTGATCCACCCATCTCGGCCTTCCAAGGTGCTGGGGTTACAGGTGTGAGCCACTACACCTGGCTTACTGTGCTTTTGTTGTTGTTGTTGTTTCAGTTTTTTTTTTTTTTTAGACGGAATTTCACTCTTGTCTTCCAGGCTGGAGTACAGTTGTGCTACCTGAGCTCGCTGCAGCCTCCACCTCCTGGGTTCAAGCAATTCTCCTGCCTCAGCCTCCTGAGTAGCTGGGATTACAGGCGCCTGCTGTCATTCTCGGCTAATTTTTGTATTTTTAGTAGAGACGGGGTTTCACCAATGTTAGCCGGGCTGGTCTCGAACTCCTGACCTCAGGTGATCTGCCTGCCTTGGCCTCCCAAAGTTCTGCGATTACAGGTGTGAGCCACCACACCCAGCCTCCTGTGTGTTTTTAGATGGGAGTTTTCGCTCCTAGAAGCTCAGGGAAGATGAGATGATGGCACCAGAATAGAGCTCTCCCATCCCCAAGGGGAGGACTGGTTAAAAGTCAGAGTCCAACAAGCAATGCCCTGGCTGAGTGCTGGGCACAGGACAGAAGCTGTGTTCTCCACAGAGCAGCTTCCGTGCCGGTCGGGGAACGCTGGAGTACCAAACTGCCTTTTTAGTCACTATGAAATTTTGTTTTTAGTTTCACACATTTTCCAAAATAACTAGTTCTCTTTCCTGTTTTGCAGAGGAGTTGTTTCCATGGTCATTTTGAAAATGACAGAAACCCAAGCTGGAGAATACCTACTTTTTATTCAGAGTGAAGCTACCAATTACACAATATTGTTTACAGTGAGTATAAGAAGTAAGTCCAGCCTGCTACTAGCATTCCAGCCTGGAATACCACAGTATTTCAAAGGAGTAGTTTAGAACCCGTTAGCTCGACCAGCTCCTCTAGACATATTCATGTTTCCCTCGATACCTCGTTGGATTGATTAGATTCCCGTCAACCCTCTGTAGAACCTATAGAGAACTGAGAATCACTGATGAATCACGGATGTGTGCCGTGGACTCTCAGAATGTGACTGCTGCTAAAAACACCTGGGACATCCTCTGTTCAGTAGCAGATGGCTGACAGGGAAGAAATGGAAAATATTTTCACCTTGGAATCAGAAGACCTCGGTTCTGATTCTGGTTCTGACACTGCCACCTATGGCAGGTCACAATTTCTCTGAGCCCCAATTCCCTTGTTGGTGAAATGAGGATAAAAATACGTACCTCACAGGATTGGAAGGTCTCAGCATGATCCAATAGAACTTTCTGAGATGATGAAAATGATCTTTGTCTGCTCTTTCCAATACAGCAGCCACTGGCCACATGGGGCTGTTGAACACTTGAAATGTGGCTAAGGTGACTGAGGAACTAAAGTTTCCATTTTATTTAGTTTTAATTCATTAAAATTGGAATTTAAATAGCCCCATGCAGCTAGGGGCTACTGTGTTGGACAGCGCAGGCCCACACACATGCCAGACCATATGCAAACTGTAAGGAACAGTCCAAATACTCTTACCAAGGGAGGCAGCTGTGAGGTTGGCAGAGGCACCACCTGCATTGCTTTCTGGCTTCTCCTTGTTTCGTCCCCATCATGCACAGACTCAGTGCTATGCACACTGACTTGCTGCTTCACCTTCCATGACCAAGAAGGACTAAAGGTGGCTGCATTCATTCAGGTCCTCGTGCCTTCAGGGGCCAGTGCAGTGCTCCAAAAACCCTGGGTTAATATCACTTAAAATTAGGTTCCCTCCCACACGTTGACACAACTTGCCAGACTGCCCTCTTCCTTGTCAGTGACTCAAATGCACAAAGCATGTGTGTCCGGCCCACAGAGGTGCCCTGGGTCAGGAATAAGCACAAGTGCCCTTTGCTGAGGATCTTCTGTGTGTAACATGTCAGATGCTCGCAGCGATCCTGCATGCATGTAGATGAGAAAACAAACCCTCTGAGAGGCGTGGTGGTGGGCGCAGCTGCACTACACGGCCCTGGGTCTTGTGTGAAAGAAAGTGTGTGGGTCTTGCTGTCAAAGCTACTAACAGAAGAGAGCACTCAAGATTCCCAGAAGTGTCATCTTACTGGGGTTGGGGGTGGAGTAAGGTTCTAAAGTCAGCCTGTAAGGTATACATTAGCTAAAGTCAAAATTACTCAAAATTTGTTCTGGAAAGTCCTTTAATTACTCTGAAAATGATAGCACCAGAGCCCTACAAGCTCCGAAGCTAAGAATCACCTTTTGTTGCTCTTTGATGTTGGTCTTGTTCCCTGGCCCCTTTCTAGTCCCTCACCGCCTCTGTGGGACAGTCAATACGTGCCACAGGTTGGATAAAGCGAGGACATTTCTTGCTCTCCCTCTCTTCCTCTTTCTCTTTTTCTCTCCTTTTTAAATTTTCTTGCCAACTATAAATAGTTGTATAAGGTAAGTGGGCATCTGCTGTGTCTCTGTTATACTCAGGGTATATTCCTTTCACTTAAGATTTACAGTGTAAAAATGTAACAACAATTATTCAAGCAAATTATAACTTATTTTTAGCATTCTGCAAGGTGGTGGGGTCCAAAAAAATAGGTGGGAGAGACGTGGCAACAGTCAGTGTGAAAAAGAGGAAAGGGTTTAGTCAACCACAAGCTCAGTATTAACCACCAGCAGGGCATGGTTGCCAAAAAAAGTAAATTTGAACCTTGGCAGTGTTCATGAAAATATAACGTCTAAATTCAGGAAATTAATGGAAGATTATTCATTTCAGTTCTACTTTTTTTTTTTTTTAGATGAATACTGACAAAATGGAGCAACCAGGATAGTGGAAAATTTGGAATTCTTTAAATTAGGAGCAGTTGAAGGAATTGGGAATGTGTAGTATATAGAAGGAAATCTTTTGAGGACACGATAAGATTGACTGCAATGTAATACAGAGGAAATTCTTTTAGGATTTGGGTCAGGAAACCTGAGCTAACTAGTTAAAGTACCTTGTATGGTAATTATCTCCTTTGATCTCAGTTTCTGATTTTAAATATTTGAAGGATTTTCATATGGAATCAAAGCTAGACTTTTAAAAAGTTGCTCTAGAGGGTAGGATAAGAACCAGTTGTTAGAAATTACAGGGAGAGATCGAGACCATCCTGGCTAACATGGTGAAACCCCATCTCTACTAAAAATACAACAAATTAGCCAGGCATGGTGGTGGGCGCCTGTAGTCCCAGCTACTTGGGAGGCTGAGGCAGGAGAATCGCTTGAACCCGGGAGGCGGAGCTTGCAGTGAGCTGAGATCTGGCCACTGCACTCCAGCCTGGGCGACAGAGCGAGACTCCGTCTCAAAAAAAAAAAAAAAAAAGAAATTACAGGGAGAAAAAGTAAAAATCACCACAAGATGGGAAAAGTTACTTGCAGTTCACAATCAACAAAGGATTAATAGTCATAATATGTAAAATCAATAAGATAAACAATCTCTGTAAGTCAATAAGAAAAACAAAGCAAAATGAAAGCCTAGTAGAGAAATGAACAAAGGACATGAGTCGGCATTTCATTTCTGGAACGTGAAACCTAAGCGGTCAAGAAACATGTGATAAACTTAGGCACGTTAAAGTTGTAAAGAGTATATTTGAGCAGAAAGCAATTCATGAATCGGGCAGTGCCAGATGGTAAGCAGGAGGGGATTCAAGGCTAAGACTTCTTTCTATAAAGTGTTCCTGGAGGCAAGACAAAGAAAAGATTTGATTGGTTAAGGAAGGGCAGTCCCTCGTTTGGTCAGTCTGCAGTTCCTCATTGATTAAGCTAAGTGGCATTTTGCTGCTCATATTGAATTGGGTTTGTTTTTTGCTTTTTGTTGTTGTTGTTTTTGTAGAGACGGGGTTTCGGCATGTTACCTAGGCTGGTCTCGAACTCCTGGCTTAAGCGATCCTCCTGCCTCATCCTCCCTAAGTGCTGGGATTACAGGCGTGAGCCACCGTGCCCGGCCTTTATTCTTTCCCTTTTTTTTTTAACGTTGGGTTTTGATTTATTTACATAGGAACTCAAGCTATTAGAGCTGTCTCAGCCTAATGGCCTTCCAAGTAATTATTTTAACATATGTCAGATTAATAATGGATAAATTAAATTAAGACCACAATGAAATACCATTTTATATCTGCTAGATTGTTCAAAATTAAGAAGTCTTGGTAAGTATACAAAGCAATAGGTGCTCTCATCTCCTGGTGTGTAACATAAATTAATATAACCCCTTTGGAAAACAAATGGTCATTATGTGTAAGGCTGAATGTGCTCATACCATGTAGACCAGCAGTTCTCCTCTTAGGTATGTTATTAAGGAAACTGTTATACACATGCCTCAGTACAAATGTGTGGAATGTTCAGAGCACATGGTTGATCATACAAAAAACTATGGCCAGGTGTGGTGGCTCATACCTCTAATCCAAGCACTTTGGGAGGCTGAGGCAGGAAGATCACTTGAGCCTGGGAGGTTGAGGCTGTAGTGAGCTGAGATTGCACCACTACACTCCAGCTTGGGTGACAGAGACCCTGTCTCACACACACACACAGAAGGAAACAACCCAAATGTCTACTGCAAGAAAATGAGAAAACAATGATATATATACCAGTAGAATATGATGTAGCAGTAAAAAAAAAAAAATGAATAAAGTACAGCTACATGTAAAACCATGGATCAATGTTAAAAACATAAGGTTGGATGAAAAAATGAAGTTGTGGAAGCTGCATATTGATTGATAAGACTATTTTGAAGCTCAAGAATGAAATAAATCAATATATCATTTAGCACCACATATTTATGTGGTATAACTACTTTGAAGAGTCCCCGAATAATAAACAAAATTCAAGATAAAGGCCATGTACAGTTGAGAGATGGGGAGAAGCACAAAAGTAGATCAAAAGGTATTAATATTCTAGTTATTAGGTGGATAGTGGCTCCGTGGGTATTTGTTCTTATTATGCTTTGAAATTTACACTTCAGGGCCGGGCGCAGTGGCTCAAGCCTGTAATCCCAGCACTTTGGGAGGCCGAGACGGGTGGATCACGAGGTCAGGAGATCGAGACCATCCTGGCTAACACGATGAAACCCCGTCTCTACTAAAAAATACAAAAAACTAGCCGGGCGAGCTGGCGGGCGCCTGTAGTCCCAGCTAGTCGGGAGGCTGAGGCAGGAGAATGGTGTGAACCTGGGAGGCGGAGCTTGCAGTGAGCTGAGATCCGGCCACTGCACTCCAGCCTGGGCGACGGAGCAAGACTCCGTCTCAAAAAAAAAAAAAAGAAATTTACACTTCATATATTCTTTCATGTATATATATCAAACAACAAATAATATTTTCAAGCAAAATTTATTGTAAGGAGAGAGGCTGGAATTCAGTATAGGGAAACTTTCCTTAAAAAAAAAAAGTTTGTCAGAAATTAGAATGACCTGCCCTGGAAGGTCATGAACTGCAGTCCCTAGAAGAGTCAAAGTAGAAGTAGAAAGTTTATGTTGGAAATAGCTGGGAGTGAAGGATGGTGTGTGTGTATGTGTGTGTGTGTGTGTGTGTGTTTGTGTGTGTGTGTGGGATGGTGAGGCTGAACTAAACCTCTAAGTTCTGTTGCAATTCCAACTCCACCCTACCATGTTTCTTCTGCCTTTCTGAATCTTAGTATATTTCTGACTAGTTGTAGATCGAATTATAGGAAGAAAGTTGAGGTCTAAACTATGCGTTAAACAAGGGTTTAAGCCATATGTTATTGCTAATTTCCTTTTTCCTGTGCCTATCAGTATTTGTATTTTCACATGGCTTCACTCGACTACTTTAGTTACTAGCTGTGGATTTGTGAAATACCCAGAAAAATTGGCCAAGAGGATAAATGTTAAAGTTGACACTGCAGCCAGAGCTAAATTTAATATAGTGGTTGGTTTTCTTTTGATGCCTTTAGTATTAAAAAAAGAAAAAAATCTGTATATGTAATGGTTGGTGGGGGTGCAGAAGACACTGCTATGGTATAAAATACGAACTTTTCTTAATGACATAGAATCCTTTTTTGAGGGGCTGCTAAAATAATTATTTTTAAAATAGTAAAATGTTAATAACTTATGATGCTTTAGATACCCTGCTTTACACATTAAGAAGACCTTACTTTAGAAAAATGGAAAACCAGGACGCCCTGGTCTGCATATCTGAGAGCGTTCCAGAGCCGATCGTGGAGTGGGTGCTTTGCGATTCACAGGGGGAAAGGTATGACACATCCGTGGTAGCGGCTATTCTCATAATTCCTTTTGGCTTTTTTCTAATGTAGTTGATATCAAGCTGTATGTAAAATTTAATTTATGCTCATTGAAACAGGAAACTTTGGCTTCTTAAAGTTAAAAAATGACCAGTATAGGGCTGGGTGAAGTGGCTCACGCCTGTAATCCCAGCATTTCGGGAGGCCAAGGTGGGCAGATTACTTGAGGTCAGGAGTTTGAGACCAGCCTGGCCGACATGGTGAAACCCCATCTCTACTAAAAATACAAAAAATTAACCAGGTATGGTGGCAGACGCCTATAATACCAGCTACTCTGGAGGCTGAGGCAGGAAAATCTCTTGAACCTGGGAGGCAGAGGTTGCAGTGAGCCAAGATCATGCCATTGCACTCCAGCCTGGGCAACCAGAGCAAAACTCCGTCTCAAAAAAAAAATAAATAAATAAATAAAATAAATAAATAAAATAAAATAAATAAATAATACAGAATGGCCAGTGTACAGGGAGGACAAGGATTTTTTTGGTAAGGGGCTTTTTGGAGCCCCTCAAATCAACTGCAGGACCCTTCCTGGGCATCACGGTACACAAGTAAAAGTCCCTCTACGTTCCAGGATTGTTGGCTCCCTGGGCATCTGGTTGGGGCAAAAAGAAAGATACTGATTTTAAAGTACAATTCTCTTATAAGTATGAAATTCTAGGCTGGGCACGGTGGCTCACGCCTGTAATCCCAGCACTTTGGGAGGCCGAGGCCGGAGGATCACGAGGTCAGGAGATCCAGACCATCCTGGCTAACCTGGTGAAACCCCATCTCTACTAAAAATACCAAAAAAATTAGCCGCACGTGGTGGCGGGCGCCTGTAGTCCCAGCTACTCAGGAGGCTGAGTCAGGAGAATGGCGTGAACCCGGGAGGCGGTGCTTGCAGTGAGCTGAGATCGCACCACTGCCCTCCAGCCTGGGTGACAGAGCGAGACTCTGTCTCAAAAAAAAAAAAAAAAAAGGAAATTCTAGGTCGGGCGCGGTGGCTTAGCCTATAATCCCAGCACTTTGGGAGGGCAAGGCAGGCAGATCACCTGAGATTGGGGGTTCGAGACCAGCCTGACCAACATGGTGAAACTCCATCTTTACTAAAAATACAAAAATTAGCCAGGCGTGGTGGCGGGCGTCTGTAATCCCAGCTACTCAAGAGGCCGAGGAAGGAGAATCGCTTGAACCTGGGAGGCGGAGGTTGCAGTGACCCGAGATCGCGCCATTGTACTCCAGCCTGGGTGACAGAGCGAGACTCCATCTCAAAAAAAAAAAAAAAAAGAAAAGAAAAATTCCTTGTGACTAAATGTTCAATTTGTGATTGTCCTGTTTGTTCTGGAAAGGCAGTCTAATATGATTGTTTAAAGATATAGAATCTAGAGCCAGATAGCCTGGTTTTGAACCCTAGTTTGTTTAGCAGCTGTGTGGCCTTGGACAGGGCCTCACTGTGCCTCTCTGTGCCTCATCAGAAGAACAGGGATGACAACAAGTACTTATAGGATTGCTATGATGAGTAAATGAATTGATATATGTAAAGCACATAAAACAGTGCCTAGCCATTAGTAAATATGGTATAAATGTTTATGTAGTTTTTCATAAATGCCAAAGCTAAGTTCTCACAAAGTAAAAATTCCTGCAGTTTGAACTAATTAAAATTTACTAAACAACTTTTTTTTTTTTTTCTTTTTAAATGGGACCAAATAGAAGGAGAAAAAGTACCAAATACTTTGTTCCAAAGTGGTACAAAAGTTCGCTTTCTGCTGAGTCAGGGAGAGGAGTTTTGTTCTGTTGAATACTTGGGAGTCTTGGCGGATTTCCCTTGCAGGTGACACCTTGGCCCTCCTCTGTTCCTATGGGAACTCGGGTGACCTTTGAAACTTTAGCTTCCCCATCCCTTACTGTGTCCCCTTCAGTGCTGTGAAGAAAAGGATGCTTACCTTGCTAAACTTCATGAAAGCCCAATCATGCTTTTTCTCTTCTCTCTTTCTTCTCTTTTTTTCCTTGATCTTCTTTCTCATTTTTTCCTTTCTTTCCCTGTCTTTAAACAACAGCAACAAAGAGATCACCAAACATGAACAATTTTAAACTGTTTTATTATGTAATTCTCCTTAGTGTTATTCTAATTCATTGAGATAATGAGTAACTAGCTAGCTCCCTTATGAGCTCTTAGCTGAAACCATAGATTTGGGCTTGTTTACCTTTTGACCTTTTGCTTACCATTTGACACTTAAAACTGGCTCTAGAACTTCGTTCTCCTCTTGAGCATTCGTTTGTAATTTTAAAACTTGTTTGGCCAAATGGTACTTATTTTCTAATTGCAGTTGTAAAGAAGAAAGTCCAGCTGTTGTTAAAAAGGAGGAGAAAGTGCTTCATGAATTATTTGGGACGGACATAAGGTGCTGTGCCAGAAATGAACTGGGCAGGGAGTGCACCAGGCTGTTCACAATAGGTAACTCTGTAATATCACGTACTTTCATTTTCAGTGACTATTTCTTAGCAACGTTCAGGGACTAACAGTAACTGCGTAGGTGATCATTCAACTCCAGAAATCCTGTCGTTCCTTTAGGCCCCAGTAAATGCAATATTATGGATTCTGTAAATGCTGATTTCTTCGTAAAAGAGGAGAGTCAGTCTCTAAAAGCTTCTTTTATTAAAGTGGTTAGTAATATTTGAGATGATGCTAAAGTCTCTGTTCAGAATGTTCAGGATATCCTTTGTGATAAGGCAATAATCACTTTCTTTTTTCTCACTTGGGATGTTTTCATCTCCTAGATCTAAATCAAACTCCTCAGACCACATTGCCACAATTATTTCTTAAAGTGGGGGAACCCTTATGGATAAGGTGCAAAGCTGTTCATGTGAACCATGGATTCGGGCTCACCTGGGAATTAGAAAACAAAGCACTTGAGGAGGTAATAGGACAAGTTTGGATTCTGAAAATGCAGGAACAATTAACTAACAGTCCGGATTGAAAACATTAAATGCAAACTCTGTTTTATCAAAACCTAGGGCAGCTACTTTGAGATGAGTACCTATTCAACAAACAGAACTATGATACGGATTCTGTTTGCTTTTGTATCATCAGTGGCAAGAAACGACACCGGATACTACACTTGTTCCTCTTCAAAGCATCCCAGTCAATCCGCTTTGGTTACCATCGTAGGTAATGCAGGCTGCGCACACAATCTTTATTCCTATTTTTAGTTGCTTTAGTGTGGAATGTGAGGTATGCGGTACAAATTCTGATTTCAATATAATGCTACTATCAAACACTAAGAAAGAAACTGAGTTAGAATAGCTTTGCAAAGATAGTGTGCCCACCCCCTTCCTTTTCCCGTGAAACGAGGCCCGCTTGAATACCACTGTGTTGGCACATCACACTTTGTAATATGACCATCTGTTTGTGTACTTTTATCCCCCAGTAGACTGTAAGTTTCCTAAGGACAAGGACAATTCATTCTATCCTTGTAGTTCCAGAACCTGACACAGAGCCTGACACAAAATAGAATATAAATACTGGTTCTAAGAACCAACTAGCCTCACTGTTAGGGCAGTGAGCACTGAGAGACAGTACAAGCCCTTAGATGCCCTGAAATTTTGGTGGGGGATGTAGGATCTGAAAATAACCACAATTCAATAATCTCAGATTAGGGTACAGCGTTCAGCCATAATGAAAATGCTAAGAAACACAGTGATGCTCTGAGCAGATTAATGAGGAAGTGTTCCACAAGGCAACCTCGTGGGTATTGGTAGCCAGATTGCTCTTTTATCTGTGCCTTGAGTTTATTTTACTCTCTCTCATCAACGAGAGAGTGGTGCTGGCTGAGAGCAGGGGCTTCCAGACTCTGTAAGGAGACCCCTAGTGTGTACACGGGAGTGGGGGATCCTTTCAACCTTTGGAAATTGTCTGCAAAATCTATAGGTTTATTTATACATTTCTCTGGGAAGACAGTCAGTTATCTACATCCCATTCTTTTTGTTTCCTTCTTTCTTTTTTTAAACATTTCTTAACTTGGAAAGATGATGAGCTCAGGCTTAGAACTAGGTATAGGACTCCTGGGTTTTCACTCGGATTATCCAACCTGACCTGCAGCATGCCAGCACCTGAGTTTCCCTGTGTTAAACTGATGAATACAAGTTCATTTTATCTTCTCAATACGTTTCCATATGAATATTATTAACTAACTCATAAATGCCTATTTTTTCTTACAGAAAAGGGATTTATAAATGCTACCAATTCAAGTGAAGATTATGAAATTGACCAATATGAAGAGTTTTGTTTTTCCGTCAGGTTTAAAGCCTACCCACAAATCAGATGCACATGGACCTTCTCTCGAAAATCGTTCCCTTGTGAGCAAAAGGGTCTCGATGACGGATACAGGTGAGACCACAAAGGACTCTTAAGATACCATTTTTAGCATAATTCTCCTTGCTTGTTGCCCTTGAGAAGGACAGTTTTATACTTACGGAAGCAAATTCACTTATTATGAGTTTAACTATTATTGAGTTGAAACCGGAGATGAGAAAACAATAAGCAGATGTGAGGATACAGTAGCAGTCTCACCATTGCTTTAGATAATATAACCTGCTGCATGAAAACAGAAAGAACCGTATTAGTCTGGTCTAGTTTGAGTCTGGTTCTCTGGCATTTTCTGAGTCACAAGGTAGTTACTTCCTGTTTGAGAGTGCGGTGTATAGTACACTGAGTCTCCCCTAAAACATTTGCAGATGATTGAGGAAGTAAAACTCCTTAAAAACAGAAAAACATTACTCATAGGTGTATTGATTTAAATTTTCAGAAAATACATGCAGAAATAGCCCAATAATAAGAGCTGAAGGAAAATGTTGTTTTCCTCAGGATTTGTATGAGAAACTATGCAAGATTCTTTTTTTAGGAAAAACAATTTCTCTTTTCTTTTTCTTTCTTTCTTTCTTTTTTTTTTTTTTGAGATGAGGTCTCACTCTGTCACCCAGGCTGTAGTGCATTGGTGCAATCTTGGCTCACTGCAACCTCCACCTCCCAGGCTCAAGTGATCCTCCCACCTCAGCCTCCCAAGTAGCTGGGACCACAGGTGCACACCACCACACCTGACTAATTTTTTGTATTTTTGATAGAGACAGGGTTTTGCCATGTTGCACAGGCTGGTCTCGGGCTCCTGAGCTCAGGGGATTCACCCTACCTGGGCCTCCCAAAGTGCTGGGATTACAGGCGTGAGCACTGCACCCAGCCAAAAGGTTCTCTTGTGGGAGGAATTCTCCATTCTTTCTTTGGAAAACAAAAAACAACCTTCCCCTATATCTTCTTCTTCTTTTTTTTTTTTTTTTTTTTTGAGACGGAGTCTTGCTCTGTCGCCCAGGCTGGAGTGCAGTGGCCGGATCTCAGCTCACTGCAAGCTCTGCCTCCCAGGTTTACACCATTCTCCTGCCTCAGCCTCCCGAGTAGCTGGGACTACAGGTGCCCGCCACCAAGCCCGGCTAGTTTTTTTTGTATTTTTTTTAGTAGAGACGGGGTTTCACCGTTTTAGCCAGGATGGTCTCGATCTCCCGACCTCGTGATCCGCCCGTCTCGGCCTCCCAAAGTGCTGGGATTACGGGCTTGAGCCACCGCGCCCAGCCCCCCTATATCTTCTATAGTTAGGACATCTCTTGTCTCTTTAAACTAATGCTATGGAACATGGTTTTGGACTAGACTATGAGAGACTGAGACGCACATGTTATCTTTCAAACAAGTCAATGGACTAGAATAAATCATCCTTTCTCAGCATGTGGTCTGTTGAACAACTATATAAGAATCATCTGAGCAAATGCTCAAAATGTGGATTCCTGACTCCCATTCCAGACATGCTGACTCAAAATTGGGGCAAAACGCTCAGACTCTGCTTTTTTAATGAGAACCTTTGGTGATTCCTACCACAGGTCTATATCTGTGCTATACTGTACAGTAGCCACCAACCACATGTGGATATTGAGAGCTTGAAATGTATCTGGTCCAAATTGAGATGTACTCTAATTGTAAAATACACACTAGATTTTGAAGACTTAGTATGAAAAAAAGAATGTAAAATATATTATCAATAATTTTTATATTGGCTATAAAATATACATTTTATTTTATATTTTATAAAATAAATTTTATTTTTTAATAAATAAAATGGGTCACACCTGTAATCCCAGCACTTTATGAGGCCAAGGTGGGTGGATCGCTTGAGCCTAGGAGTTTGAGACCAGCCTGGGTAACATGGCAAAATTCCATCTCCATAAAAAATACAAAAATGAGTCGAGTGTGGTGGTGTACACCTTTAGTCCCAGCTACTTGGGAGGCTGAGGTTGGAGGATTGATTGAGTTCAGGTGGTCGAGGCTGCAGCAGCCGTGATCACACCACCACACTCCAGCCTGGATGACAGAGCGAAACCCTGCCTCGAAAAGAAAAAAAAAAAAAAAATTAAAACAATTTTTATGTTGATTATATATTAAAATGGTAGTATTTTGGATATATTGCACTCAATGAAATCTATTATTCAACTTAATTTCACCTGCTTCCTTTTACTTTACATAGCCAACAGAATTTATAAATGATATGCAAGGCTTGCAGTCATGACTGACATTGTATTTCATTGGCTAGCACTGTTCCAGATGAAGAGTAGGAGTTCTTTTCATCTTGATTCTAAGTGTTTGTTTCATGATTATTGTGCTACTCTTTATACCTGAAAGGGATTTGTACTAAAAGTCCCTTGTTGGGACTTTTAGAATCTCAGTGCAGGGTTTGCGTGGAGTTGTCTGCCGTCTGTTACTGAAACCCCCAATGTTCAGAGCATTCATTTTTAAGGTAATTAAGAATGCAGACTGGTCTGGGAGTTGACTGAAACACACTCCCCCAAACTCAGGGTTTGTCAACAGTGGCACTGCTGACATGTTGAGCTGGATAATTCTTTGTTGTGGAGGACTGTCCTGTACGTTGTAGGATACTTTTCAGCGTCCTTGGCCTCCTCTCACTGGATGCCAGGAGCATGTTCCCCTTTCCCAGTGTGACAACCAAAAATATCTCCAGACACTGCCAAATTGAGAAAAATAACCCCTGGCAATTTTTTTTGAGAACCATTGCCTTAGAGGCATCACCCCACAGTCGTCATAAGCTCTTATTCGGAAACATCAAGCTGTTTTTTTTTTTTTTGAGACAGAGTCTCGCTCTGTCGCCTAGACTGAAGTGCAGTGGCACAATCTTGGTTCACCAAAAGCTCCTGGGTTCAAGCAATTCTCCTGCCTCAGCCTCCTGAGTAGCTGGGATTATAGGTACACGCCACCATGCCCAGCTAATTTTTTGTATTTTAAATAGAGATGGGTTTCTTCATGTGGGCCAGGCTGGTCTTGAACTCCTGACCTCAAGTGATCCAACTGCCTCGGCCTCCCAAAGTGCTGGGATTACAGGCGTGAGCCACCGCGCCTGGCCTATCAAGCTTTTAAATGTAGAAGGTTGGGGATCCAGCCCCTCTCTACCTAGTTGACTTGATTACCACTTGGCCTGTGTTTAGAAGGAAATCAGCATATCACTGTCCCCTCTCTCCTTTGTATCCTATCCCCATGTTAAATAAGCTCTTAACGTTATGGGAATCTCTTCTGAACCTGATTCAAAGAGATAAGAGGTCAATTCAATTTAGTTCAACAAATATGACTTTAATATCCTCTTGATGGGTGTGATGCTGTGAAGGGCTGCCAGAGTGAGTAAGGTAATGTTGCTTTCCCTCTCCCCCAAGAATGTACACAGATTGCCACTATGCTGGTGATATCTGGTATAACCTTTTGAGATTTTACAGAATCGCCAGTTGGGGACCGTGTCACTGACGTATGGGTCATGGGCCAGTGGGCTGCTTCCTGTAGCTTCATTCCGTGGCCACAATCCATACCCATGACCCCAGGTTGTCATCCTATAGAGGTAGCCAAATGAATGAATTAGGGGAGATCCTGACTCCTATAGCGTTTTGTACCTCACTCATTCCTACTTATCTGGTAACAGAGTTACCTCCTTGTATGTTGCATCTCACTAGGGAGTTTATCAACCCTAAGAATAGGTGTGCTGCCATATTTCTCTATCTTTGTACAATGCCTTGTTCAGTAAGTGTGTGAATGAATGAATGCACCATCATATCTGGAATGCAGTTCACAGTGCAGTCGGGGCCAAAGACGAGTCAACAGCATCCTCTTCACTTCAAGGACCACACACGTGGTTCTTAGCACAACACCCAAGACTCAGTGTTTATTGTATTGAAAAGTTCTAGGCCGGGCGCAGTGGCTCAAGCCTGTAATCCCAGCACTTTGGGAGGCTGAGACGGGCGGATCACAAGGTCAGGAGGTCGAGACCATCCTGGCTAACATGGTGAAACCCCGTCTCTACTAAAACTAGCTGGGCGCGGTGGGGGGCGCCTGTGGTCCTAGCTACTCCGAAGGCTGAGGCAGGAGAATGGCGTGAACCCAGGAGGCGGAGCTTCCAGTGAGCTGAGATCAGGCCACTGCACTCCAGCCCGGGCGACAGAGCAAGACTCCGTCTCAAAAAAAAAAAAAAAAAAAAAAAGAAAAGTCCTTGAAGAGCTACAGTGTTTGTGCTAATAATGTGCATTGTTGGTAATAATAGCGTACCAGGTGTTGTGGGCCACTGATGACGCACAGCAAAGGAAAGATGGGCCCTCCTTCTTCATGAAAAAACGTGCTCAAAATACTGAACAGGAAACAAACGACACAAAATTTTAACACGCCTCTGAGTGCTCTAAATGTCTTTTGCTTTCCACACGAGGCTCTATGTTGAGATGGGGATGGCAGACTAGATTACAGTCAGGGGTCATTTACACTTTTCTTTCTTTTTGCTTTTTTTTTTTTGGACTAAGTCTCACTTTGTCGCCCAGGCTGGAGTGCGGTGGTGTGATCTTGGCTCACTGCAACCTCTGACTCCCGGGTTTAAGTGATTCTCCTGCCTCAGCCTCCCTAGTAGCTGAGATTACAGGCATGAGCCACCCTGCCCAGTGAATTTTTTTGTATTTTTAGTAGAGACAGGGTTTCTCCATGTTGGCCAGGCTGGTCTTGAACTCCTGACCTTAAATGATACGCCCACCTTGGCCTCCCGAAGTGCTGGGATTACAGGTGTGAACCAGCACGCCCGGCCCTTCTTTTTGCTTTTTTTTTTGAGACAGAGTCTTGCTCTGTCGCCCAGGCTAGAATGCAGTGGCTCAATCTTGGCTTACTGCAACCTCTGCCTTCCAGCTTTAAGTGATTCTCCTGCCTCAGCCTCTTGAGTAGCTGGGATTACAGGCATGCGCTACCCTGCCTGGCTAATTTTTGTATTTTGAGTAGAGACAGGGTTTCACCATCTTGGCCAGGCTGGTCTTGAACTCCTGACCTCGTGATCCACCCGCCTCGGCCTCGCAAAGTGCTGGGATTATGGCGATGAGCCAGCTTGCCTGGCTTCTTTTTGCTTTTTAGAGTCAGGGTCTCGCTATGTTGCCCAGGTTGGATTCTAACTCCTGGGCTCAAGTGATCCTCCTGCCTTAGCCTCCTGAGTAGCTGCAACTTGGCATGTGCCACTGCACCCGTCTTTCCTTTTGACTTTTTATTATAGAAAGTTTCAAATTTACTAGTAAGTTGAAATAACAGTGTGTGAGCATTCTTTACCACCTAGATTCAACAATTTAATTGAGCCGAATTTGTGAAGTACAGTATTTTAGTCATGTATCAAGATTTCATAGGCAAAGTGATACAACTTTAAAAAAATCTGCAACCGAAAGGGCCCTGTAATAACAGTACCCCTGAAAAAACTTTGGTGTGGTCATGGTATGTGCACCAGAGATCTCTCGGCTTCCCCACTTTCATGGCTTCATTTCTCCAATTTACTTCCTCAAATATGACGCCAAAGTTTACTAGGGCTTGCCTTTATATGTTTACATTTTATTAAATTATAACTTTCTAGCCGTCCTGGTGTCCTGGTCCTGATAAAGGTTTCCAGGATATTTCACCCATTCGTTTGTATAATTTCGTATCTCTACAGACTTAATTACAAATACCAAATCTACCTTAGCTTTCTCCGATTTCATGGGAAAAAAGAGGAATGGGACTGTTGAAATTACTTAGTAACCTCTTCTGAAACCTTCTCCTCAGCCTTGCCTAGGCCTAATGTTTTCCTTGTTCCTGAAATATTTAATTTTCCACTGAGTGCTTATGGGCTAAACAGCTGTGTGGTGGTCGTTTGGGTTCTGGGTGGTGAGCCAGGGTCCAGCCAGAAGAACCACAAACTGAAAAGCAGGCAGGCTGTCACATGAAATGAGTGACACACAATTATGGAAGATTATGGAGCCTGGGACAGGAGTTTTTTTTTTTTTTTTTTTTTTTTTTTTTTTCCTATTTTCTGAAGGAATTGAGCCTTGAGCATAGACAGAAAGGAGGGAAAATGAGGGAAAAGTTTGAGTCTAGTGAAATACCAGCAGCTCCTACCTAAATCCCGTTCCTGTTCACTTCTGCAGTTTGAGACAGCATTCCTGGCTGCAGGTCTGCCCAAGACCCCACTCAGTTGTAAGTTATTAACCATATCTTTTTTTTTTTTTTTTGAGACAGAGTCTCGCTCTGTCACCCAGGCTGGAGTGCAGTGGCCGGATCTCAGCTCACTGCAAGCTCCGCCTCCCGGGTCCACGCCATTCTCCTGCCTCAGCCTCCCGAGTAGCTGGGACTACAGGCGCCCGCTACCTCGCCCAGCTAGTTTTTTGTATTTTTAGTAGAGATGGGGTTTCACGGTGTTTGCCAGGATGGTCTCGATCTCCTGACCTCGTGATCCACCCGTCTCGGCCTCCCAAAGTGCTGGGATTACAGGCTTGAGCCACCGCGCCCGGCCTGTTAACCATATCTTATGAAGCCATTCTGCGAGAATAAAAGATCCTTCTTTGAGTTCTTATCATGTGCAAAATCCTAGAGGTGTATTACCTCATTTAACCCTCATAATCCCATTTTATGAAATGTGGAAATTGAGGCTAAATTACTTGCCCAGTCACAGAAGGCAAAGCCAACACCCTTTATTCATTCTTTTTTTTCTGAAATTGCCTTAAAAAAAACACCATAATTCCACCTCCAGAGATAACATTGCAGACTTTTTCTATGTAACCACCATGATAGAAACATACAATATGGATCTTTGTATAAACATGAAATAATGTACCATTTGTAGTCTGATTTTTCACTTAAAATATATCATGAGCATCTTTCTATATTAATAAGTATGTTGTTATATCTGCCTTATTGTTTTAATGGCTGCATAGTATTCCACTTTTTAGAAATTTTTATTTTAACTAACTCCTGTTGATGAGTATCAACTTTACTTTTTTTCCTTTCTCTTTCTTTGAGGTTATTATTTTTTTATTTTGTATTTTTATTTATTATTATTATTTTTTTAGATGGAGTCTTGCCCTGTCGCCCAGGCTGGAGTGCAATGGCGTGATCTTAGCTCACTGCAACCTCAAACGCAAGCTTTTCTCCTGCCTTAGCCTCCCGAGTAGCTGGGATTACAGGCGCGTACCACCGTGCCCAGCTAATTTTTTGTATCTTTAGTAGAGATGGAGTTTCACCATGTTGGCCAGGCTGGTCTTGAACTCCTGACCTCAAGTGATCCTCCTCCTTCAGCCTCCCAAAGTGCTGGGCAGGTGTGAGCCATCGTTCCCAGCCAAGAAACCCCTTTTCTTAGTTGTAACCAGAACACATCTTCTTAGACACCGAGATACTGTTTCACTGTAAACGCAAATGTCCTGACATCCGTCTCCTGTCAGCTGGCCATTTATAGAAAACCCCTAGGCGAAAGAGGAAGCTTTGCATCTCCCAATCAGCGTAACTGGTTAGTCCCCTTGGAATTCCCATGGGGTCAGGACACAGTTGTCATTGTAGTTGTCATTGTTTGCAGGGTTAACTGTCATAAGCACGAGGAAAGGTAGTTTAAAGCGATCTGGATATTCAGTTTTGTGTTCCTGCTGTTTATGTGACCAATTTCCTACCTGGTGTTTGTTCAGAAGAGTGAAAAATATTTCAGGTGCTATCTCTTCTAAACCGTGGCAAACCACACTCTGTTAAGACAGCACAGAAGACTGAGGAAGAAAAACGTTTATGAAACATTTTGCTTTGGTCTGCCTCATGAGAAGTAATTGTACTGGTCATTTCTTTTTCCACTGAATTGACTGGTGTCTCTGACATGGTCCCTGGTGAGCCACACTGGCTTTATTACCTCCTCTCTTCTCCTTTTTCAGGGTCTTTGGCCATAGTCCAGAGAGAATCACACTTTCCCTGTTAGAAGCGCACGTCTTTCTTCTCTTGGGCCATTTCCACGCCAGCCTCTTCCACACTGCCTTCCTGAGGTGGGCACCGGCACGGAGCTCTGTGTCCTCTTCTCCTCCCTAGGGTTGTAATCTGGCTTTCCCCTGATCTTTCTATTGTTTCCACTTCACCAGTGATTTCCTCCTTTTTGTCCAGAAATAGGTCAGGATAAGAAATTCCTCTTTTTTACGTCTTTAGGCTTCTTGTTAACAAAGTAAAACAAGGTTAAACACCTTATTCAATGCTCAGCCTTTTTTTTGAGTCTGGGTCTTGCTCTGTTGCCCAGGCTGGAGTACAGTGGCTCCAGCGATTCCCCTACCTCGGCCTCCCGAGTAGCTGGGACCACAGGTGTGTGCTGTCGCACCCAGCTAATTAAAAAAGAAAAAAACTGTAGAGACGAGGTCTCGCCATGTTGTCCAGGCTGATCTGGAACTCCTGGGCTCAAGTAATGCATCCTCCTCGGCCTCTCAGAGTGCTGGGATTACAGATGCGAGCCCCTGCACCCACCCAAAGGTCAACTTTTAACTGCCTGAAACTTTCGATAGGTCAGAGAGATGAATTCTCTCGTTCACAACACACAGTCAGAATTACCTTGGCTTAGGAGTTCAGGGCACAGAACATTGGTGTCACACAAACATGGGCTCAAAAGCTCTAATTACGCAGTGGCATTTTGTGGATTTTTTTTGTAGAGATGGGATCTCACTAGGTTGCCCAGGCTGGTCTCAAACTTCTGGCCTCAAGCAGTCCACCCACCTCAGCCTCCCAAAGCGTTGGGATTACAGGCGTGTTTTGAGTCTTGGGGACCAACTGGGATTCCCTTCTCCTTTATCTTCTGTATCCAATCCAGCCCCTGCCATTTCTTTTTTTCTGGTGCCTCTTGGGTTTGCTCTTTTCTCTCCTTTCCCATTCTCTTACATTAAACAGCACTCCTCTTGTCATGCTCCAAAACCTCAAATCTGAACTTTTACTTCTCCTATCACAGAAACTTCCCACACTCTAACTGCTTATTACCCCTCTACCTTCACCACCAAATTGTAAATTCTGTGAGAACAGAAACCCAGTTTTTTGAATTTGCTGTTGTGTCCTCAATTTCCATCACAAACAAGTTCTAACATTGACAGTTGAATGAATGAATGAATGAATGAGTTCCTGAATTGCTACGACAGCCTTTAAAATTCCAGTAAACTTTTGCTGCCATCAGCAGGTGAATATAAAACACTGTTCATAGGCCAAGGCACAATGACTCATACCTGTTATCCCAGCACTTTGGGAGGCCGAGGTGGGAGGATGGCTTGAGGCCAGGAGTTTGAGACCAGCCTGGGCAACATAGTGAGACCCCATCTCTACAGAAAAATTACATAAAATAAAATAAAATTAAGGCTAGGTGCAGTGGCTCATGCCTGTAATCCCAGCACTTTTGGAGGCCAAGGAGAGTGGATCACACGAGGTCAGGAATTCAAGACGAGCCTGGCCAACATGGTGAACCCCATCTCTACGAAAAATACAAAAATTAGCGGGTGTGGTGGTGTGCACCTGTAATCCCACCTACTTGGGAGGCTGAGGCAGGAGAATCACTTGAACCCAGGAGGCAGAAGTTGCAGTGAGCCAAGATCGTGCCACTGAACTCCAGCCTGGGTGACAGAGTGAGACTCCATCTCAAAAAAAAAAAGTTTTATTGCAATGCTCAGGGCTTTGTGTTTTTAAAATGTATAATTCATCCCACCACTTTGGGAGACTGAGGCAGGCGGATCATGAGGTCAAGAGACCGAGATCACCCTGGCCAATATGGTGAAACCCCGTCTCTTCTAAAACTACAAAAAATTAGCCAGGTGTGGTGGCGGGCAACTGTAATCCCAGCTATTCAGGAGGCTGAGGCAGGAGAATTGCTTGAACCTGGGAGGCAGAGGTTGCAGTAAACCGAGATTGTGCCACTGCACTGCAGCCTGGGTGACAGGGTGAGACTTTGTATCAATCAATCAATAAATACATAAATAAAATAAGTAAATAAAATACTGTTCATGATATTCTGCTCCCGTGAGAGGCTCGCTGCTCCTCCTCACTGCAGCCCTATGGCTTTCTGTCTGGCACCTTCAGTTGCTGCTTTGTCCCCTCCTTGGATGCCTTTTCTTTTGCTCTCTTACCAAAACCAACTCCTTCATGAGGATCCAGCTCGAGCTCTACCTCCTCTGTGAAGCCCCTGAACCTTTCCCACCAACACAGACCTCTGCCTTCTTTGATCATCTGCTGGTCTTCAGTTTAATGCTTTAACGATTCCACTTGTATGGATCCTGTCTACCCACCCAGTTTAAGTATCTTTGAAGATAGCTATACCTTTTAGGTCTTTTGCATCCTCCACACTTCTCGTCTAAAGCTGCATCCACTCTGACTCGTCTTCCTAACCTGCCAGGCAGGGTCTTTTTGTTTTTTAAACTTTAAGTAGGCTAGGTTGGGCATGGTGGCTCATGCCTGTAATCCCAGCACTTTGGGAGGCCGAGGCAGATGGATCACGAGATCAGGAGATCGAGACCATCCTGGCTAACACGGTGAAACCCCGTCTCTACTAAAAATTACAAAAAATTAGCTGGGCGTGGTGGCAGGCGCCTGTAGTCCCAGCTACTCGGGAGGCTGAGGCAGGAGAATGGCGTGAACCCGGGAGGCGGAGCTTGCAGTGAGCCGTGATTGCGCCACTGCACTCCAGCCTGGGCAACAGAGCAAGACTCTGTCTCAAGAAAACAAACAAACAAACAAACAAACGAAACAAAAAACTTTAGGTAGGCTATGTGGAGGTCGAGTTAGATATCTTCGAAACAAGCCTTAGGTATCTTTTTCTGTTTGAAGGGAATTTTTTTTCTTTTTCTCCAATTTTGTTACTGTGAGTGCAAGAAGGCATATTCAACAGCTCCTTGCTCCCCTGCCTCTCCTACACCATCCAACATCTCACTGCAGTATCCAGCAACCCACAGGCCTGCTGGGCGTGGTGGACAGTCCCCAAGATCAGGTTATCCGTGTCAAAATATCGAGTGGTTGATGAGTGCTCCAAGTAGGCACTAGAGCCTGTGAGAGCACTCAGAAGTTTCTGCACAAGCTCGGTGGATTTGAGCCCTCATCATGGTTCATTGCTATGTAAGTCAAGGGTGGGTCATAGGTCCTGCCTTGGACCATCATTTCAGGAAGCAGGGCAGCTACAGCAGCAGTCCTCAACGTGTTTAGCACCAGGAATCCATTTTGTGGAAGACAGTTTTTCCATAGACTGGGGGTAGGGGTTGGTTTTGGGATGAAACTGTTCCACCTCAGATCGTCAGGGATTAGACTCTCATAAGGAACACACAACCTAGATCCCTGGTATGTGCGATTCACAGTAGGGTTTGTGCTCCTGAGAGACTTGAATTCCTCTGCTGCTCTGACAGGAGGCGGTAAAGCTGGCTTGCCTGCTGCTCACTTCCTGCTGTGTGGCCCCGTTCCTAACGGGCCATGGACAGGTACCAGTCTGCGGCCAGGGGGTTGGGGGCCTCTGAACTACAGGCTCCTCCACCTGCACAAGATCTGAGAAGTCAGACTATCCAGAACTTCCTTGTCTCACTGAGGATCTTCGGTCGATCCCAACTCTCAGTGGGCATGTGACTCACATGGTGATCATCTTAAAATGCAGATTCTGAGTCAGTGATTTGAGATGGGACCTGAAATCTTGCAATTGTAACAAGCTCCCAGATGATACCAATGGCGATGTTGACGCTGCCTGTCTGTGGACCACACTTTGAGTAGCAAGGGTCTAGAATATGGACATCTCCTTTTCCAGTGAACTTTAGCAAGTAAGGAGCATGTCAAGGAAGACTCCTCCCGTGCACACTGTCATTAGTTGCATCATCTCTTGTAGCGATCAGGCTAAATCTGTCTTTAATTCTTTTTCAAACAGCATATCCAAGTTTTGCAATCATAAGCACCAGCCAGGAGAATATATATTCCATGCAGAAAATGGTGATGCCCAATTTACCAAAATGTTCACGCTGAATATAAGAAGTAAGTTAAATTGCCAAGAATTTAGTTTTTATTTTTTAATTCCTTAATTCTTTATTAGTCTTAACTAGGAAGAGCTAAGTAATGGCTTACAAGGGGTACTACAAAACTGTTTTTGTATGCTGAAGTGTTTTGAAATTTTACTCTCATATCTACTGCCATCGATCATATATCTCTTTATTTTTTATGTTATTTTGTTTTGTTTCATTTTTAACACCAGGTCTCACTCTATCATGTAGTCTGGGGTGCCATGGCACAATCATAGATCCCCATAGCTTCAAACTCCTGGGCTCAAGTGATCCTCCTAACTAAGCCTCCCGAGTAGCTGGGACTAAGGCACGCTCCCCCATGCTTAGCTAATTTTAAAACCATTTTTGTTAAGAGAGGGCCTCCCATTGTTGCCCAGGTTGATCTCAAACTCCTGGCCTCAAGGGATCCTCATACCGTGGCCTCCCAAAGTGCTAGGATTACAGGCGAGAGCCACTGCACCTGGCCATATATCTCTTTCTGTGTGTGTCCTCAGAGGCTGAAAGACTTATTTCACATCGTCTCCGAATATGAATTAGTGTTGTGACTTTATTGATTTTAGTATTTTGAAAGGGCATGTTAAGGAAAGGCTGAAAGTCATTTTATCTCTCATTTATTTGTTTTTAATAATTTTCATTTCTTTGGCTTACAAAACAATGAGAAGTCCAACTTCTCCTGAAGCTAAGAATCATTTTAAGGCATGCAAGCAGGTGGAGGTCTGTACCTCAGCTCTCTCCAGGGGGAGGCTAGCAATGGAAAAATGGTGTGTAGCAGAGAGGTGTCAAGGCTGCCCAACCAGAAGGTTGCATGGCAAGGAGGAAAGAAGAAATTACCAGAGATCTGGAGTCATTCTGAATGAGACATTCTCCCAGAAGCACAGACTGCCCTGGAGTAAATGGGTAGCCTGTACTGTAGGCAACTTTGAAACTATTGCCAGAAAGTACCATGCTCCATGAGCTTATTTTATTTTATTATTTTCCGAGACAAGGTCTTGCTATGTTGCCCAGGCTGGTCTTGAACTCCTTGGCCCAAGTGATCCTCCCACCTTGGCTTCACAAAGTGTTGGTATTATAGGAGCGAACCACTCTGCCCAGCCAGTGAGCTTATTTCACATGTTTTCTTTTCTGTAGGGAAACCTCAAGTGCTCGCGGAAGCATCAGCGAGTCAGGCATCCTGTTCCTCAGATGGATACCCATTACCATCTTGGACCTGGAAGAAGTGTTCAGACAAGTCTCCCAAGTAATAAGGACATTGATGTCTCTTATAATGGAAGAACATAAAACTCTGACCTATTGACTCTTTCATGAACACAGTTTAAGAAGAAATGATGAAATATTTAAAATGCTAATGTTCTCAATAGTCATAATTCTCAATAGTCATAGATTGTTTCTGATAGCTTATACTGGATGAATCTCTTTTAGAACTCGCTGCAGAAACCCTGACTTCCCATCTGATGACAGCTCACCTGTCTAAATTCTTTGCCATTTTTTTTCCAGCTGCACAGAAGAGATCACAGAAGGAGTCTGGAATAGAAAGGCTAACAGAAAAGTGTTTGGCCAGTGGGTGTCGAGCAGCACTCTAAACATGAGCGAAGCCATAAAAGGGTTCCTGGTCAAGTGCTGTGCGTACAATTCCCTTGGCACATCTTGTGAGACGATCCTTTTAAACTCTCCAGGTACAACAATTGCTATTGTAATACTCCACCATCAGGAATTCCCCACTAGCAGTTAGTCCCCATCGCTGACTTTTACTTGGGGAATTTTACAGGAGAGTATAGGGTCAGTGTGTGAGAAAAGGTTTCTTGAGTCAGGCAAGAATCCCCAGACAGACTGTTTCGCAGGTTGGGGCGGAGTCCTGCCTGTGCCCTCGTGACTCATCTGTCACAGTGATGGGGAGAAGCAGAAACTCCCGGTGTGGCGAATCTCCATGCAAAGATCTAACTTTAGAGAGACAGATTTTGTCACTTGGAGTCTCTGTCATTTTCCCTTTTGATTAGCTTCCTTATTTGTCCTTAGCCTGCTGTTTTATAATTTTTGGTTTGCTTTTTAGAGCCCTCCTAAGTTAAACAATTCTGAAACCTGGCTGCCCACCCTAATAATTAGGATCACCAACCTCACAAAACTGACTTCTCCACTTTTATGTGAGACCTTCATAAAAGGGATGTGAACTTCTTTTTTTCTCTGATTTGTACATCCTGTAGGTTTAAATCCATGGTTTTTGTTGTTGTTGTTTTTTTGAGATGGAGTCTCGCTCTGTCGCCCAGGCTGGAGTGCAGTGGCGTGATCTCGGCTCACTGTAACCTCTGCCTCCAGGGTTCCAGCGATTCTCCTGCCTCAGCCTCCCAAGTAGCTGGGATTACAGGCACCTGCCACCATGCCCAGCTAATTTTTGTATTTTTTTGTAGAGATGGGGTTTCACCATGTTGCCTGGGCTGGTCTCTAATTCTTGGATTCAAGTGATCCTCCCACATTGGCCTCCCAAAGTGCTGGGACTGCAGGCGTGAGCCATCGTGCCTGGCCCAGATGTAATTCTTGTAACCCTAGTAAATGGTTTTAAAGAATGGATTCAGAATAATCTGCAATTTCTAGGGAGGAAACGTGTGCTTTACAGGGACATTGCCTGATTGTCTGCGGGGAGCAGAGTCTATGCAGAATGGTTGTGAGGACTGACAATGATTATCACTGAAACAGGATGTGAGAGATTATAATGAGTTGTCCACTATTTATAAAGTCACACAGGAATTCTGTTTCATCATCGCTGAGTGACACTCTTTTGTTGCAGGCCCCTTCCCTTTCATCCAAGACAGCATCTCATTCTATGCAACAATTGGTGTTTGTCTCCTCTTCATTGTCGTTTTAACCATGCTGATTTGTCACAAGTACAAAAAGGTAAAAGCAAAGGTAAAAATTCAGTATTCTTTCCTCCATCTGCAGAACGGCCTATTCCTAACTGACTCATCATTTCATCTCTGAAGCAATTTAGGTATGAAAGCCAGCTACAGATGGTACAGGTGACCGGCTCCTCAGATAATGAGTACTTCTACGTTGATTTCAGAGAATATGACTATGATCTCAAATGGGAGTTTCCAAGAGAAAATTTAGAGTTTGGTAAGAGTGGAATGTGCCAAATGTTTCTGCAGCATTTCGTTTCCATTGGGAAATCTTTACAATGCACGTACTCACCGTTTATCTCCGCAGGGAAGGTACTGGGATCAGGTGCTTTTGGAAAAGTGATGAACGCAACAGCTTATGGAATTAGCAAAACAGGAGTCTCCATCCAGGTTGCAGTCAAAATGCTGAAAGGTACAGTATAGTGGAAGAACAGCAACAAAGATGCACAAAAATAGGAGGCACGGTTTCCCACCCATGCCTTCTTCTCTTTTCCATCCTTTCAATGGTTACTGTTTGCCATGTTTCGAGGCTAAAAATGGAGTGGATTGGGATGAGTGTCAACCCAGTCATGAATACAAAATTCAAGTCATAAGTACAAAACTCCACCTCTTCTTCCACTTCTCTCTTTGTTTATTTTTATTTTATTTTATTTTATTGAGATAGAGTCTCACTCTGTCACCTAGGCTGGAGTACAGCTGTGTGATCATGGCTCACTGCAGCCTCCACCCCCCGGGCTCAGGCTCCTCAGCAGCTCGGGATACAGGCGCGCACCACCACGCTCAGCTGATTTTTGTATTTTTGGTGAAACAGGGTTTCACCATGTTGCCTAGGCTGATCTGAGCTCAAGCTATCTGCCCGCCTCGGCCTCCCAAAGTGCTGGGATTACAGGTGTGAGCCACTGTGCCAGGCCTATTTAGCTTTTATAGGCTTTGATATTTGGGGATACAGTTGCCACAGGCAGAAGTTCTTTCTTACGTCTGTGTTGTTGTTGTTTTGTTTTATTTTTAGAGACAGGATCTTGCTCTGTTGCCCAGGCTAGAGTGCTGTGATCATAACTCACTGCAACTTCGACCTCCTTGGCTCAAGCGATCCTCTCGCCTCAGCCTTACGGGAATGTGCCAATACAATTGGCTAATTTTGTTTTTTTTTTTTTTTTTGTAGAGATGGTGTCTCACCATATTGCCCAGGCTGATTGCAAACTCCTGGCTCAAGTGAGGCTGGCTTGGCCTCCTAAAGTGCTGGAATTACAGGTGTGGGTTGAAACAGACTCTGGTAGGACAGTAAATTGGGGCCCTTGGTATCCTCACTTCATTGCTCCATCCATTCCGATCTGGCTTCCAGCCCCATTGTTGGCCTCCCCATTACCACTGCTGACTCAGCAAAAGCACCTCCAGCTGGCTCTCTTGCTAAGGTCGACAGTGACCTCAAACCAAGCCTAATGAATATTTGTCAGTCCTCATTACTTGATTGTTCAGCATGAATTGATGCTGTTGACTCTTCTCTCCATCTAGAAACTTTCTTTCTTTGGGTTTTGTGTCGCCGTATTCTGGTTTTCCTCCCACCCCTCTGCCCTTCTCAGTCCTTTGTGAGCTCATCTTCTTCCATCCAGCTTTTGTTTTTGTGGCTGTTTTTGAAACACAGCCTTGCTCTGTCACCCAGGCTGGAGTTCAGTGGTGTGATCTCAGCTCACTGCAACCTCCACTTCCCAGGCTCAAGCCATCCTCCCACTTCAGGCTCCTGAGTAGGGGGAACTACAGGCTTATGCCAGCATGCCTGGCTAATTATTGTATTTTTGGTAGAGATGGGGCTTTGCCATGTTGCCTAGGCTCCATCCAGCTTTTTAGGGGTAGGCTTGCTACCTAAAGGCTTGCTCCTGGACCGCCTTGCATTTCTGCTCCACACACTCAACACAGTCCATGCCCACTATGCCCGTGATGTCCTCCCATACACCAATGGCCCTCATGCTTGCATCTCGCTGCGGAGCTTCAGGTTCATATATTAAATGTTTGGATGTCTCAAAGTTCCCTTTAACACAGTGTATCCAAGGTGAATTCCCCTAACCCTGGCCCTGCACCAGCAGTCCTCTCTGTGACTGGTAATGAATGCCAGTGAATAAATAACCACATTCTATATAGTTGGGCACACTAGAAACCCGTGACTTTTCCTTGACACCTTCCTCTTTCTAACACCATGTGAGCCAATCCTATCAGGTTTCCGCTTAGTGTCTCTTGATTCCATCCTCATCCCTCCGTCTCTATTACCACCACCCTAGTTGAAGGCTGTCTCCTGGACGAAAGCTTGCAAAGCAAGTTCCTGTATCCACTCTTGCCTCCCTTTGGTTTCTCCATGCTGAGGTCCAAGTGACAGTGATGAAAGGCTAAGCAGATCAAATGGCTTTCCTACTTCGCATTTCCTCCACCACCCGCATGGCTAGGCCGCCGCCGCCTCCCCACCTCTTGCTCTCAGCACCCAGAGCACTGGCCTTCTTTCAGTTCCCCCAGCACTGTCCTCCCGCCCACTGTGGGGCCTTTGCACAAGTGGATCCTTCTGCTTCCCCTTCCCCTTTCATGTAGGTATCTCCCACTGCAACCTCAGGTCTCAGCTTAAACACCACTTCCTCTGTCTCACACCACAGACAATATTGAAGCCCTTGCAATGTGCGACATTAACTCTCTGCAGACTTTCCCGCATAGAATCCGTCACCTTTGTCACGACGTGTTTAATATCCAGTTGCTGTCCCATCTGTCCAGTAGCCCCTGTGCCTCATGAGGGTGGGGTCTGTGTCTGTGGTGCTGTGCTCTCTCCTTTCTCGACCTCTGCGCACTGTGTCACAACCCTTGGCACCGTTCTCCTCCCGCTGCACCATGGCCAGCTCCAGTTTTTCTTCAGGACTCAGTTTAGACATTGAATGCTCCTTTCCCCACCCCTCCAAGGCTAAGGTAGCTGTCCCTTTTGACCCTACATAACCCCTGCATTCCTTTGCCAGTTTGCATTTTTTCTTTTTCCTTTCTTTTTTTTTTTTTTGAGATAGGGTCTCAGTCTGTCACCCAGGCTGGAGTGCAGTGGAGTGATCATAGCTTAATGCAAGCTTGAAGTCCTGGGCGGAAGTGATGGTCTGTCCACAGCCTTTCCAGTAGCTGGAACTACACGCATGCACCACCATGCCCAGCTAATTTCTATTGTATTTTATTTTTAAGTAGAGATGAGCTCTCGCTATTTTGCCCAGGCTGGTCTCGAACTCCTGGGTACCAGCAATTCTCCCACTTGCCTCAGCCTCCCAAGATGCTGGGATTACAGGCCCACACCTTGCCTGCCATATTGCATTTATGGCACTGTATTGTAATGGCTTATTTACTTCTCTGCCTTCTCCAGGAGACTCTAAACTCCAGGAAGACAAGAGTTGTGTCTTGTTTATCTTTCATTCCCCAGTGTCTAGGATATTGGCTCTTACACAGTAGGCACTCAATAAATACTTATTGAATGACTGAATGAAAGAGGTAATGGTATATGAAAGTGCTTAGAAGAAGCAAAGCATGCCGAAAAATGTAAGATATTATTTTAGCCATGAGGAATAGGACATGAACAAGTGAAAGCCCCGGATCCCTGTCCAGCGTGAAGCTGAAGACATGACATATTCCGGGGTCCCAGTGCCCACAGGAAATCCCACCCCCAAGCCAAAATCTTGGAAACAAGGATACCCCGAGAGCTTGCCCAAGCCAAATTAGAGGATGTCAGCACTGGAGAAGCTGCTATAAAGGTTAGGATGCCCTCCTGCACAAAATAATGGAATCTGGAAATCGAACCAAATCTTCACTGAATGTAAAGAAGAGTTACTATATCTGGAAGAAAAAAATCCGTTCACAGAGGGGTGGTGCCTGGAGCCTAGAGAGGGAAGTCCAGAGACCCTGCCCTTGCCCCTGTGGCTGCCCGGGCTCCCCTGACCAAGTGCACATCAGCCACAATGACAGGACCCCTGGATTCCACGGTGACTTTCCTCGCGCTGTGCTTCTAAGCCAGGTTACGAGTACAGTTTGCTGAGCTCTCTAGAATTCTCCCTAGAGAGAGAATGCATTGGCCAACCAATATGTTCCAGCCTGCTTGGCAGTTTTATTTCTCAATGTCAATTAATGGGTCTCTTGAGCACTCGGTAGTGGGAATTAGTTCTCTTTGACCTCCTCCCGTTGGACTTGCTGGCAAATCTAATGTTCTAGACCTGAGGGCCACGGGTTAGAGTCAACCACGCTCATGACACTGCTATCTTCTCTCTCTCTGACTACGACAAATCCAAGAGTTCAAACAAACAAAAAGCATATTTCTCCCTTCTGTTAACTTGTACTAAGGAGGAAAAGCATGTGTTATTATTTTGTTTGCTAGTTTTGAGGGCCAACTGTAAGAATTTTTATTTTGGTAGGTAGAGGAAAGTCCTGTTGAAAGCTGCATCACCAGATTCAACATTTATAATATAGCCTTTGTTTTGTTTTGTTTTGTTTTGTTTGAGACAGAGTCTCACCTGTCACCCAGGCTGGAGTGGTGCAGGGGCTCGATCTCAGCTCACTGCAACCTCCGCCTCCCCAGTTCAAGGGATTCTCTTGCCTCAGCCTCCTGAGTAGCTGGAATTACAGGTGTGCGCCAAAATGCCCAGCTAATTTTTTGTATTTTTAGTAGAGACACCATGTTGGCCACCATGTTGGCCAGGTTGGTCTTCAACTCCTGACCTCAAATGATCCACCCGCCTCGGCCTCCCAAAGTGTTGGGATTACAGGTGTGAGCCACTGCGCCCAACCCTATACCACACTCTGAATTCTGCCTTAGGCTGAGCATACCGGCTCATACCTATATTCCCAGCACTTTGGGAGGTGGATTTGGGAGGAGTGCTTGAGTCTAGGAGTTGGAGACCAGCCTGGGCAACATGGTGAGACCCCATCTCTACAAAAAATAAAAAAAATTAGCAGGGCATGATGGTCTGTGCTTGTAGTACTAGTTACTTGGAGGACTGAGGTAGGAGGATCACTTGGGCCCAGGAGGCAGAGGCTACAGTGAGCTGAGATTGCACCACTGCACTCCAGCCTGGGTGACAGAGTGAGATCCTGTGTCAAAAAAAAAAAAAAGAAAAAGAAAAAAAGGAAAAGGAGAAATTCTGACTTAAAGCACAGGATATTGTTTGTTTGTTTGTTTGTTTATTTATTTATTTATTTATTTATTTATTTATTTATTTATTTATTTTGAGATGGAGTTTCACTCTTGTTGCCCAGGCTGGAGTGCAATGGTGTGATCTCAGCTAACTGCAACCTCTGCCTCCCACGTTCAAGCAATTCTCCTGCCTCAGCCTCCCAAGTAGCTGGGATTACAGGTGCCCACCACGCCCGGCTAATTTTTGTATTTTTGGTAGAGACGAGGTTTCACTATATTGGCCAGGCCAGTCTCAAACTCCTGACCTCAAGTGATCTATCCACCTCGGCCTCCCAAAGTGCTGGGGTTACAGGCATGAGCCAACACGCCCGGCTTCTCTCATAATTTTGAATTTAAATAATGCAGATTGACTCTGAGCTGAGAAAATTTTTAATTTATTTAATGACATAAAATTTGTATGTTACTTGAGTTTTATGTTTTTAATGCTCGTTTCTTTGACAGAAAAAGCAGACAGCTCTGAAAGAGAGGCGCTCATGTCAGAACTCAAGATGATGACCCAGCTGGGAAGCCATGAGAATATTGTGAACCTGCTGGGGGCGTGCACGCTGTCAGGTAACCTACTGCCACCAAAATCACCTCATCAAAAAGACTGTAGCCTGATGACAAAGAGGATGTTTGTTCTCTCTCTCTTTTTAATTCTTTGTCTTTTCTCAGTCACAGTGTGAACTCTTAAACCCCAGTGAAATTAGACACTGAGCACTCTGTAAATCAGAGGGGTCAAAATAAAGAATGCCTCATTCACCCGCTATGTCGGGATATATTGCATAATTCTCACCTGCTTAAAACAACAACAGCAACATTGCAAGTACATTTGGTGGTGTCTGTGCTTCTCCCCCAGCTTGGAAGCTGGTGCACAGGCGTGGTGAGAGTGGTTATAGAGCCTGGCCACTGCCCCAGTTGGGCTGCCGTCAAATATGGCACAGCCCAGCTAGGATATCAGACTTTACTTTCCCACAATTCTCTGGGGGCATGCCCTCTGATCCTCTCTCTTCTGCCTAGAAATGCCCAAATGATGTGCCCAAGGTTCATTCTTTCTGCAGCAGCAGGCCTGGGGCTGGTACTGAAGGAAAGGAAAAAGAAGAAAGTGAATCTGAGAGAGGATTGGGAATATATTTCTCCCTTCTCAAGCAAACGGCAAATTAGCATATAGTTACCAAGTGTTCACCTATAATACACAGCTAGAACATTACTTTCAGTTGCAAACTGGAGAATCCAGGAGGCCAGTGGTATTGGTGAGGCCACATGTACAAACAAGGGCCACAGAGAAAGTCAAGAAGATGATGCTTTCCAAAGGAATTTGAGCAAAAGCTGAAACTGAATTTAAAGTATAAGAAGAGATAGGCTCAGAAAAAGTTGTACTGTCCCCAAGGCAGTAGAGAACTGAGCCGTCGGAAGAGTATGTTGTCTGTTACATAGACTTCTGAAATAACAGTTTGCTTTGTGTATGCCTATAATTGAAACTGTAACTATTTCAGGACCAATTTACTTGATTTTTGAATATTGTTGCTATGGTGATCTTCTCAACTATCTAAGAAGTAAAAGAGAAAAATTTCACAGGACTTGGACAGAGATTTTCAAGGAACACAATTTCAGTTTTTACCCCACTTTCCAATCACATCCAAATTCCAGGTAAGAGGCTGGGTCAGGGTTTCATAATTACACATCATAGAATGTAGACAAAGCGTGCTGTTCAAACACACTTCGTTGACCAGTTTTTAAAGGCCTCGTGTGGTCTGTGGGTCCTGCAACCTAGACATTTCCTGAATCTTTGCTATAGTTTCCCTGTTGACATGGAACAATAAGCCCCGTCCCTTTCCTTCAGTACAGGTACTATAGCTGAGCTAGCCTCTCTCCACCCATGCCTGCATCACACCCTAGATGCCCATTTAGTTTGGGGAAAGGTGCATTATTCAGTCTTTCAGGACACCTGGTTGCCTCACAGGTGTTGGTAGAAAGAATGAAGACTTTTTCCAAAGTCCTTAACATATTCAAAGAGAATAGCTCAGGTCCTGGGACTACTGCGCAGAAGAAAGCTGAACTCAAATTGGATTCTAAAATATTAGGATGGATTGATTGACACGTGATGGGGACACAGTAAAGTAGCAGTAACCCTGTCTCTGCTCTATGTTTATCCTCTGCATCTGTGGGAACCCTGAGAGATGCTTGATCCTGCAGGGATTTATTGCTTTAGCGGGCGTAAGTGAGGGCTGTAGGAGTTTGCTGGGATCTCCTCCTCATCCTTGAACTTTCTTGCTAATTACTTGAGCATCATGGCTTTGTGCCTTGGAGCATTCTGTTTTTTTTTTTTTTTTTTTTTGAGACGGAGTCTCGCTCTGTCTCCCAGGCTGGAGTGCAGTGGCCGGATCTCAGCTCACTGCAAGCTCCGCCTCCCGGGTTTACGCCATTCTCCTGCCTCAGCCTCCTGAGTAGCTGGGACTACAGGCGCCCGCCACCTCGCCCGGCTAGTTTTTTTTTTGTATTTTTTAGTAGAGACGGGGTTTCACCGTGTTAGCCAGGATGGTCTCGATCTCCTGACCTCGTGATCCGCCCGTCTCGGCCTCCCAAAGTGCTGGGATTACAGGGTTGAGCCATCGCGCCCGGCCTGTTTTTTTTGAGACAGAGTTTCACTCTGTTGCCCAGGCTGGAGTGCGATGGTGTGATCTCGGCTCACTGCAACCTCTGCCTCCCGGGTTCAAGTGATTCTCTTGCCTCAGCCTCCTAAGTAGCTGAGATTACAGGCACGCACCACCATGCCCGGCTAATTTTGTATTTTTAGTGGAGACAGGGTTTCACCATGTTGGTTAGGCTGGTGTCGAACTCCTGACCGAAGGTGATCTGCCCACCTAGGCCCCGCAAAGTGCTGGAATTACAGGCATGAGCCACCGTGCCTGGCCGAGCCTTGGTGCATTCTTATTTCCCTACCTGTGTGGAAGCTCTCCCTTATTCTGAAGGGTATTTGTTTGTCGGAGACTTTTTTCTTTACCAGGGGCTTTTTAGGGATACATTTGAGAGTCCCACCTTTGTTTTCTTAGAATGTAAGTTTTAGTGCAGGCCTCTGGCCTTCAAGGTCTGACACAGAGACCCAGTGTCTTAAAGCCACCAGGCTCCACGGAGATTCCCATGCACATTCATGTGCAGCTGCCCTTAACCCGTGCAGGCTTGTCACACCAGTCCTCCCCTTTACACTTGTTTCTCAGCTCATTGTCTAGAAATGAGAACTCTGTAAAGCCACTCACATTCTGGAACAGTGGGGCTTATCCTACTGAGTCAGATGTGTGTGACCAGCATCCACTGGTCAGTACTTAGCCTCTTTGATTCATTCTGTTCATGGGAATATTAAATACACTGAAATTATTCCTTTTGGAATATTTGTGGTCTGAAAGCATGAAGCCATTTCCTAAAGATATGTAAATTGTCAATTGAGTGAAACTCATCTATTGGAATACATTGAGTCATGATCTATTTATAATTCCTACAGAGTTCCTCAGGGAAGAACTTTTATACATATACCTTAAAAGAGATTTGTATTATTGCTATTTATTAATTTCACAGTAAAAAGAAATGAGCTTTACAAAGGCAAACTGGAAAAAAGAAGGATAGAGAAACACTTACAGGACTCTCGGGAAGATCTGTATTATGTGAGGGAAAGTGGGCTGAGTTCAGAAACCAAAGAATGAGATCGATGTGAGCCCTGGTTCCACTCGAATCATATTTATCTCCCGTGCCTAATTTCTCTTTTATAAAATGCCACCCATCTTGTAGGTTGTGGCAAGGATTGAGTGAGGTCCTTTTTGAACTGTAAGATTCTATACGGAAAACAGGGATTACTTTTATCTTAGACTGGCAAGCCCAGTTACACAGATAATGTACACAAAAAATGGACAAATGGATGGTGTGCTTTTAATTTAAAAGTCAGTTTATAACTAGAATCCATTTATTTGATGAATTACATTTTTAAAATAAAATGTCTGCTGAGAAGAAGAATGTAAATAATGAAAAAACAAATTTTTCTAACAGCATGCCTGGTTCAAGAGACGTTCAGGTACACCCGGACTCGGATCAGATCTCAGAGCTTCATGGGAATTCATTTCACTCTGAAGGTAATATTTTATTCTAAGTAGTAGCGCTTTAAAATGGAAATGAATGCCAAAGTTTTATGTTAGCTATTTTTTTAAAAGTGTGTAAACACAAAAACATTTTAAAATTTGTTAATTGTCAGATGATAGTCAGTTTGTATAATGGAGCTTTTACGTCAACATTCAACTAATAAACACTGAGGACTATTTTATTTGGTCAGATTATTCATTTAAAGTCATATACTGATTAGAGCCATCTTATTACCTGAGAAGTGGAAGAGATGAGTTCCGAAGTTACATAGAATTTGGATTAACTTCTGCTTACTTCGCTTTCTGACTGGATGACTTTGGACAAGTTATGCGACCACCAGAATCACAATTTTCCTATTTACAAAATAGGCCTAACACTACCTTCCTCACAGGACTGTTAGAAGGAGTAAATGAGGGGCTGGGCGTGGTGGCTCATGCCTGTAATCCTAGCACTTTGGGAGGCCGAGCCAGGCAGGTCACCTGAGGTCAGGAGTTCAAGACCAGCCTGGCCAACATGCAAAACGCTGTCTCTACTAAAAATACAAAAATTAGCTGGGTATGGTGGTGCACGCCTGCAATCCCAGCTACTTGGGAGGCTGAGGCAGGAGGATCGCTTGAACCCAGGAGGTGAAGGTTGCAGTGAGCCGAGATTGCACCACTGTATTCCAGCGTGGGCAGCAGAGTGAGACTTTGACTCAAAAAAAAAAAAAAAAAAAAAAGGCCGGGCGCGGTGGCTCAAGCCTGTAATCCCAGCACTTTGGGAGGCCGAGACGGGCGGATCATGAGGTCAGGAGATCGAGACCAGCCCGGCTAACACGGTGAAACCCCGTCTCTACTAAAAAAATACAAAAAACTAGCTGGGCGAGGTGGCGGGCGCCTGTAGTCCCAGCTACTCAGGAGGCTGAGGCAGGAGAATGGCGTAAACCTGGGAGGCGGAGCTTGCAGTGAGCTGAGATCTGGCCACTGCACTCCAGCCTGGGCGACAGAGCAAGACTCTGTCTCAAAAAAAAAGGACGGAGTAAATGGAAGAATATGAAATGCACAATACAGTTTATAAAATGGGATAGATGGGCCAGGCGCGGTGGCTCATGCCTGTGATCCCAGCACTTTGGGAGGCCGAGGCGGGTAGATCGCAAGGTCAGGAGATCAAGACCATTCTGGCTAACACGGTGAAACCCTTTTGTACTAAAAATACAAAAAATTAGCACGAGCCTATAGTCCCAGCTACTCGGGAGGCTGAGGCAGGAGAATCCAGTTGCAGCGAGTCGAAATCGTGCCACGGCACTCCTGGGCAACAGAGTGAGACTCGTCTCAAAAAAAAAACCCCAAAGGAATCGACGCTTAATTAATATTAATTCCTTTCCCACTCTGACAGCCCTACCTAGTACAAAAGGGAAGGATCTAAAACTCCTGACTAATCAATCAGGAGGTCATCGGTCATCAAAGCGATTCCAAAGTTTATCTCTAACCAAAACAAGTTTCCAGTGACCCTTGGTAAGCAGCATAAACAGGTCAGCTCTAATGCTGCTGGGAAGATAATGCCATAGCTTCATGTGTATGTCTTAGCACCTCACCTAACTCTGGCTAGAATAACCTCCCCAAAGAGATTTAATAAGGCAACTTCTTAGGGTTTTGGCAAAAGTGAAGACTGGCTCTATTTTACAGATGAAATTGAATATGAAAACCAAAAAAGGCTGGAAGAAGAGGAGGACTTGAATGTGCTTACATTTGAAGATCTTCTTTGCTTTGCATATCAAGTTGCCAAAGGAATGGAATTTCTGGAATTTAAGTCGGTACGCTCCTTTTAAAGAAAAAACAAACCAAAAAAAAAACATTCAAAAAGATGTGCTTCTATATTTTTTCTTGTTTGTTTTAACTCGTATCCCTTAAAGTCTACCTTTTCTCCCCCGTTCGCTGTTGGAGTCATCTAGAACGTTACCTTGGCTCTTGGCTAATTGTGGTAGCATAAAGGCTTGGGATCCCCCGTGAGGTCACGGCTAGCACAGCCCTCCCAGCCTGCGCAGAGTCCCCTGAAACTTCCAGGACTGAAGGTCGAGATAGGAAGTCCTCAGAAATCCTTCCGCAAAACAAAGCATGGCATTGTCAGTCCCTTTCTGAACGGCTGTTCAGGTTGCGCCCTGCATGTGGGCGTTCACTCAGGGGATGAGTGGAGGCTGAAACCCAGCCAGCCACCCTGCGTGTCTTTGTCTGATTTGCACCCCACGTGCTGTGGGCTGGCAGCAGCTCTGCAGGCTCACTGCCTCCTCTGTTGCTAACCCCAGATCCATTCAGGCTGTGTTGGTAAGGCCCTGGAGCCTGCCGTGAACCATGGTCTCTACCCCAATTTTACTTTCTTTTTGAACTGCCTTACCTCTCCTGCCTATAAGCAGATCACAGCCCGCCGTCTGGCTACCTTCCTTCCTCGTTTACTTGCCTTTCATTACCTTCTCTTTATTTCCCAAAATTCTTCCCCTTCATTTTTCTTGCAGTCTTCTAATCTCCTCCTCCTCTTCTCCTCCACTTCCTTCCCCTTGCCTCTTCTCTCCTCTTTTCTCTCTGAATTTGGAAAGACTATTTTCTTTTCTTTTTTTTTTTTTGAGACGGAGTCTCGCTCTGTCGCCCAGGCTGGAGTGCAGTGGCCAGATCTCAGCTCACTGCAAGCTCTGCCTCCTGGGTTTACGCCATTCTCCTGCCTCAGCCTCCCGAGTAGCTGGGACTACAGGCGCCCGCCACCGCAACCGGCTAGTTTTTTGTATTTTTTTTTTAGTAGAGACGGGGTTTCACCGGGTTAGCCAGGATGGTCTTGATCTCCTGACCTTGTGATCCGCCCATCTCAGCCTCCCAAAGTGCTGGGATTACAGGCTTGAGCCACCACGCCCGGTGGAAAGACTACTTTCAATTGTATTTTGTTTTTTCTTTTCTTTCATTGGAGACAGAGTCTCGCTCTGTTGCCCAGGTTCGAGTGCAGTGGTGCAATCTCGGCTCACTACAACCTCTGCCTCCTGGGTTCAAGCAATTCTCATGCCTCAGCCTCCCATGTAGCTGGGACTATGGGTGCGCACCACCATGCCTGGCTAATTTTTTGTGTTTTAGTAGAGATGGGATTTCACCATGTTGCCCAGGCTGGTCTTCAACTCCTGAGCTCAAGTGATGCACCTGCCTCAGTCTCCCAAAGTGCTGGGATTACAGGCATGAGCCACCCCACCCAGCCTTTTTCCTTTAAAAAATTACTATCTCAGTCAGACATTCATGGTGCGAAAAGAAAATAGCTCCAGCTACGTCCGAGGCCAAGGTGGGAGGATAGCTTGAGCCCAGGAGTTGGAAACTGCAGTGAGCTAGGATCGCACCACTGCACTCCATCCTGGGTGACAGAGCAAGACCCTTTCTCTAACAAATAAAAAAATAGGTGGCTGAGTGGGGTGGCTCACACCTGTAATCCCAGCACTTTGGGAGGCCCAGGCGGGCAGATCACAAGGTCAGGAGATCAAGACCATTCTGGCTAACACGGTGAAATCCCATCTCTACTAAAAATACAAAAAAAAATTTAGCCGGATATAGTGGCAGGCGCCTGTAGTCCCAGCTACCTGGGAGACTGAGGCAGGAGAACGGTGTGAACCCGGGAGGCGGAGCTTGCAGTGAGCCGAGGTGGCGCCACTGCACTCCAGCCTGGGCAACAGAGCGAGACTCCATCTCAAAAAATAAATAAATAAATAAACAAATAAAAAACAGGCTGGGCCCAGTGGTGTATGTCTGTAATCCCAGTGCTTTCAGAGGGAAGCCCAGGGATTTCCAGGCTGCAATGAGCTATGACTATACCACTGCCCTCCAGCCTGTCCATTCAAAATAATAATGAAATAAGCTTAAAAGCAATAGTAATACAAGTTTTAAAAAATTACTGTCACAATAGTATTTCCCCACCTCTCAACTGCAAGGCCCATTCTTCTCTTCATTTTCCCCACCTGCTGCTTGGATTCTTCTTTCACACGCATCTTGCCCACCTCCGTCTTTCTCTGTTTCACTTACACATCTACAATCCTGCTTTCACAAGCATTTTTTTTTTTTTTTGAGACAATGTCTTGCTCTGTTGCCCAGCCTGGAGGGCAGTGGTGCGATCTCAGCTCACTGCAACCTTTGCCTTCCAGGTTCAAGCGATCCTCCTGCCTTGGCGTCCCTAGTAGCTGGGGTTACAGGTGCGCACCACCACACTTGGCTCATTTTTTTTATTTTTGTGGGGACAAGGTTTCACTATGTTGGCCAGACTGGACTCGAACTCCTGACCTCAAGTGATTTGCCCGCCTCAGCCTCCCAAGGTGCTGGGATTACAGGCGTGAGCCACTGTACCTGGCCCACAAACATCCTTACAGATGCGGGAGAGCACCTACTTAGATTGTCTGGCCTGGTTTGCTGCCCATAGTTAAGTAAATACTCAAACCACTCCCAACTGGTAGTCAAGGGCACTGCTTCCCCTTCAACCCCAGGCTTGTAATACTATGAATTTTTGAAGAACATCCAGTTTCTTAGGCCCTCTATCCTTTTATCTTCACATCAGGCTTCCCTTTGAATCATGCGTGTCACTGTCCCGTGCTTGTCTCTCACCCCCGCCCTGATACTCCTCTGGGTACCCCTCCGTTTACTCTATAGGCCCTTGACTTCATCAAACATTTTTTGAGCCCCAGCTACGTGCCAAGCACTGTCCTAGATGCTGGAAATACAGAGTCAGTTATGATATGACTCCTGGGCTGGAAGATCTTATGAATGACAGGGGAGACAGAGACAAGCAGACATGGAAGTCGAAGATGACACAGAGGTCGGGGACGGTGGCTGAGGCCTGTAGTCCCAGCACTTTGAGAGGTCGAGATGGTGGATTGCTTGAGGCCAAGAGTTCAAGACCAGCCTGGCCAACATGGCGAAACCCCATCTCTGCTACGAATAGAAAAATAGCTGGGCATGGTAGTGAACGTCTATAATACCAGCTACTTAGGAGGCTGAGGCATGAGAATTGCTTGAACTGGGAGGCAGAGGTTGCAGTGAGCAGGGATTGCACCACTGCACTCCAGCCTGGGTAACAGAGTGAGACTGTCTCAAAAAAATTTTTTTTTTAAAAATTAAAAAGTTTAAAAAAAAAAACAACACTGTAGCGTGGTAAGTGTTGTGATTGAAGTAAGTTCTGGGAACCCAGGGGAGGGATCTGCACAGCAGACCTGGCTAGGGGAGGGGGAGAGGCAGTGGAAGAGGCTTTCTGAAGGAGCGCATGCTTCATGCTTGGACTGATGGAGATTTTCGAAGGAAAAGGAGAACCAGCAGGGAACGTGGAATAGGATAGGGAGCATGGAATCAGGAGGAGGTTCTTTTGGATAAAGGTAATGAGTTGCACATACTGAATGTGAGGTGCCTTGGGCAACCAAGTAGAGCTTGGTCTAGCAGACACTTGGACACTCCTGTCTGAAGCTCAAGAGAAATGTCTGGGTTGGAAATAGGGATGTTGGCAATGGTAGTTGCATCCCTAGATTTGGACGAAGTGGCTTGGGTGAGGGTGTGGGATGTGAGGATGCAGCCCTCAGGAGTGAGGGTAGGCTCATGCACAAAGCCCCTGAGGGAGACAGGAGCCGGCAGAGCAGTGGGGAGAAAGCAGGAGTGAACCATGCACAGGGTTCCCAGAGGAAGGCCCAGAAGTGGGAGGGCCTGGCCACCAGCAGCAGACACCACAGGGAGGTCCCGTCAGATCGACACTGGGTGGGTGCCATGTCAGTCAGTGCGGGCTTTGGCCAGAGCAGCTTGGGCAGACAGGCAGGAGGAGGAGGCAGGTTGCAGACCTGGGGGTGAAGCGGGCAAAGTGCAAGTAGACGGCACTGAAAAAACTGGGTATGGAGGAGGGAGCTCTAGAGGGGCTGTGGCACAGGGCTGCTGGTGTTCATGGTGCTTCTTTTTCTTTTCTAAAGATGCAAGAGTGTACATTGGACCTTTGCTGCTAGTCCCTGTTCCCCTTCAGATCTTCCTTAGTAAAGTTCGTTTTCTTGTGAGACCCCTTTGATTAACGTCACGACATCTCTCAGCTCAGGGACTCCTAATTCCACTTCAGTAAACCTCTCCAAACTCATTTTTAGCTTTTTGTTTTTCCAATTATTTTCTTCGATATTACTCCATTTATTCCTAAAGCTATTTTCCAGTCAGAAAAGAGATGCTAGCCAGGCGCGGTGGCTCATGCCTGCAATCCCAGCACTTTGGGAGGTCGAGGTAGGTGGATCACCTGAGGTCAGGAGTTCGAGACCAACCTGACCAACATGGCAAAACCCCGTCTCTACTGCAAACACAAAATTAGCCAGGTGTGGTGGTGGCATATGCCTGTAATCCCAGCTACTTGGGAGGCGGAGGCAGGAGAATCGCTTGAACCCAGGATGCAGAAGTTGCAGTGAGCCGAGATCACGCCATTGCACTCCAGCCTGGGCAACAAGAGGGAAACTCCATCTCAAAAAAAAAAAAAAAAAAAGAAAGAAAGAAAAAAAAGAAAAAGAAAGAAAAGAGATGCTATTTCTCACACCCACAATAACAGCACTGGAGGCCAGCCTCTGAGACTCCCTCTGGAGGCTCAGAGGAGGGCCCCTGTTGGGGAGCCTCTCACTTTTGCTCAGAAGCTGCAAAAGATTCGCTCTTCTTTGGCCTCTGGGGATGCTTCAAAAGCTGCACAAATAACTGCAGCCACCATAGCTGCAGAATTAGGTCTCCTGTGTTCCCTTTGTTTGTTACACATCATTGTGACCGCTCACGGCACGGCCCAGTAAAGATAAGAGGCCTTCTGTCATCGGTACCTCCTACTGAACTTGAGCCTAGAAGAAAGATTGCACTCCAGGATAATATACATCACAGTAAATAACACTCCGGTGTCATTCTTGACAGTGTGTTCACAGAGACCTGGCCGCCAGGAACGTGCTTGTCACCCACGGGAAAGTGGTGAAGATATGTGACTTTGGATTGGCTCGAGATATCATGAGTGATTCCAACTATGTTGTCAGGGGCAATGTGAGGCTGCTATTTCCTACTTATTTTTATGCTGCTATTTTGTGTTTTGTCGTTATCATGGTAAACATCTGCACTCACTGTGGTGCATTTTTGATTAATGGTAACATCAAAAAACCCTCACAGCAGTCTGCTTGCTGATGCTTAAAAGGTTTTTCTGCAGCTTCAGGGAATCTTCCATCTATAATAGAAGCTGCGCAAAATAGCATCACATCTGTCCTCGGGCTAGCTAGTCAGAGTGGATCCGTTAGGGGCCTTTGAGTGCAATCCTCACTTTAAAAAACCCCAAATCTCAATGCTTGCACTTACTTCAGTTATCCTAGCTATACAGTGACTACTGAGTTATGTTTTCAATTATGTGAAAAGCTAATCGTCACAAGGCACTTCAAAACATAGATAACACATAAATACATACAAAATGTTAAAGCTAAATACTTAAATATGAATTAATGAATATTTGTCATCCTTTTACTGTTAACACAGGAAGACCTGAAACATGAGTGAATTGGCCGGGTGCATTGGTTCACGCTTGTAATTCCAGTACTTTGGGAGGCTGAGGTGGGCGGATCACGAGGTCAGGAGTTCGATACCAACCTGACCAATATGGCCAAACTCTGTCTCTACTAAAAATACAAAAAATTAGCTGGGCATGGTGGCGTGTGCCTGTAATCCTAGCTGTTTGGGAGACTGAGGCAGGAGAATCGCTTGAACCCAGGAGGTTGAGGTTGCAGTGACCCAAGATCGCACCACTGCACTCCAGCCTGGGCAACAAGAGCGAAACTCCATCTCAAAAAAAAAAAAAAAAAAAAAAAGAGAGCGAATTGACTTGGTAATAAAAAACTAAGGACAGATTTGTTTACAAAAAGAACTATTAGAAGTAATAGATGACACACTTGTGTAGTTGAAAATGTGTGTTTTTAAAGAATTACAACACCTGGCTTGGTGCTGGTGGCTCACACCTTTAATCCCAGGCACTTTGAGAGGCCAAGGTGGGAGGATTGCTTGAGACCGGGAGTTCAAGACCAACCTACGCAACATGGTGAGACACTCGACTGTCTATAAAAAATAAAAAACTAGCTGGGTGTGATGGCACCCGCCTGTAGTCTCAGCTACTTGGAGAGGCTGAAGTGGGAGGATCACTTGAGCCCAGGAGGTCGAGGCTTCTGTGAGCTATGATCATGCCACTGCACTCCAGCCTGGGCAACAGAATGAGACCCTGTCTCAAAAAAGAATTCCCTACTTGTGAAATAATAATAATAATATTAAATGCTGATATAGTGCCTACTATATGCTAAGCATCTAGGTGCTTTATGCATATTAATTCATTTATTCCTCAGAGTACCCACTTGGAAACTGAGGCACAGAAAAGTAACTTGCCCATGGTTACACAGCACGTGGACTTGAACATGAATAGTATGAGCCCCGAATCTGTGCTAACCACTGTGTTGTAGTGTTTCCCGTGAGGGTTTTGCACTTACCTCATAGCCTTGATGTGGGAAAAAAACCAATAAAACCAACATGAAAGCACCTTGTCCAGGGTGAACATCCAGTAAATGTGAAAAGTCAAATGAAACTGTATTCCCACTAGAATCAAATCATCATCTTAGTTGATTTACAGTCTACTCCTAGTCATCATAGACTGCTCATATGTAGTCATTCAGTTTCTACCCCACTAGCTGGTTGTCTCTTATGTGGGAAAGTGAATTCCATTTGGAACCACAATTAATTTCTTTAATTAATCAAATTAACCAGACCTGCCGGCTTGAATCAATAGCTCATCAGTTTGCATATATTTAAAAGAGGGTTTACTTGGCAGATTAAGCATGTGCTGATTAAACGTGTGCTGTGAAGGACTCCTCAACCCATGTAAAAGAAAATCAGTGTAGCCAGGCACGGTTGCTCACACCTGTAATCCCAGCACTTTGGGAGGCTGAGGTGGGTGGATCATGAGGTCAGGAGTTCGAGACCAGCCTGGCCAACATGGTGAAACCCCGTCTCTACTAAAAATACAAAAATCAGCTGGGCATGGTGGTGCATGCCTGTAATGCCAGCTACTCGGGAGGCTGAGGCAGGAGAATCGCTTGAACCAGGGAGTCTGAGGTTGCGGTGAGCTGAGATAGCGCCATTGCACTGCAGCCTGGGCAACAAGAGCAAAACTCCATCTCAAAATAAATAAATAAATAAATGAGAAAGAAAATCAGTACAAAGCTCTGCCCCAGTAATCTACCCATCTTGTGTCTTGATTCTAGTCTGATACTATACTAAGTCAAAACCCCCTTTCATGCTGGTGGAAATTATTAAAGCCACAGAAGCCAGACTGGTATCATTTCTGGAAGTGATGACGTGGGCTCCCCTCCCGACATTCTTGCGGATGACATTTCCACTAAAGGTCTTCCCAGAAATGCTTTAACAGAAGATCTCACCAATTCACTAGTACCCACTTACCCCTAGGCAAGTAACTGGCTATTCCTTAATGGAAAGTACATCTTTCCACTGGAAAGATGGAAAGTTAAACTTACCCATTCCAAGCACAAGCCTTTGTTCAAGAGGAGTGGTAAAGAAATAGGCCTTGTGTTTTAGGCTAGTATTATCAGAATGTTAATTTGAAAGTGAAAACCTTTCACGTGAGGAATGTGATTTTCGCAATAAGGCATTAAGAGTGGTCTTAGGAAGATGATGCATTTTATCTTAATACAAGAGAAAAGAAGTCATGTCTGTATGTGGGAAATTCACCATCTTATTTCCTCTGGGTTTTCCACAGGCCCGTCTGCCTGTAAAATGGATGGCCCCTGAAAGCCTATTTGAAGGGATCTACACCATTAAGAGTGATGTCTGGTCCTACGGAATATTACTGTGGGAAGTCTTCTCGCTTGGTATGTTGGGCAGCTGCTGGCCTCCCTTGACTCTGGGCTTTGCATGCTCTGCTCTCTCGGTACCCCCCGCCCCTCCCCTCAACACTGATGGGTCTTGTATTGCAGCCCAGAACTTGGTGTTTATTTGCTGGTGTCCTTTAGCCTGTCTTCCTCACTGGTCTATAAGCTGCTTGAGAGCATGAACCGTGACTTCTTTTTCCCAGCTGCAGCCCATGTGCCTGCAACAGTGTCTGGCACATGGCAGCTCTCAATACGTGTTTGTTAATGGAATGAATCAATAAACAAATGAAGAACTGGATGAATGGCTGCAATTGGCTCATGTTTTCCTCAGGTGTGAATCCTTACCCTGGCATTCCGGTGGATGCTAACTTCTACAAACTGATTCGAAACGGATTTAAAATGGATCAGCCATTTTATGCTACAGAAGAAATGTAAGTTCAAGTCAGACAGTAATTTGGTTGAAATCAGAAATTCACAGTCTGTCTACTTCCAAATGCATGACCAAAAAAAGTCAAACTCCTTAATGCAAAGTTTATAAGATTCTTTTTTTAAAAAATAGAAGTGAGGTCTTGCTCACCAGGCTGGTCTCAAACTCCTGGCTTCAAGCAATCCTCCTGGCTCAGCCTCCCAAAGTGCTGGGATTACAGGTGTGAGCCACCACACCCAGCTGTCTGATTCCATTTTAAAAAGAAAAGAAAACGCTTCCTTTTTGTTTTGGGAGTTTCTAAACAAAGCCGAACCTTTCCTGTCCCCAGAGGCACCTGCTTCCAGGTTTTAATTCCTTTGCTTGAGGGCTCCATGAAGGTGATTCGATTCTATCCACTACATCGCATTTTTAAAAATGCATTTCTGCCCATCATCTGATTTCTCCTTTCGGATATGAATTCAAAATCTGGTAGAGGACTTGCCACAAAACAAACATGCTGTAAATAAGTAGCTCCAGAGGAATAAATGGTGCTTCATTATATGGAAAATGATCCATTTTGCTTCATTCAGACTTCTTCATCTTGTTCCTTGTTCTACTGCTTTTACAGATACATTATAATGCAATCCTGCTGGGCTTTTGACTCAAGGAAGCGGCCATCCTTCCCTCATTTGACTTCATTTTTAGGATGTCAGCTGGCAGATGCGGAAGAAGCGGTACGTAGCAGCTAGGACTTTATAAAGCTTTATAAAGGAAATTGGTAAATTAAAACACTTGTTGCTGACTTCCTATGAACCAAAGGTACCAAGTTCTCATTCTCATCACAGTTTTTCTTGGTTGCCCTTGCAAAGTTGTGTGGGGTAAAACTTTATTTATTTATTTGTTTATTTATCTATTTATTTGTTGAGACAGGGTCTCACTCTGTGGCCCAGGCTGGAGTGTGTGATGTGATCACGGCTCACTGCAGCTTCGACCTCCCAAGCTCAAGCAATCCTCCAGCCATAGCCTTCCAAGTCGCTAGGACCACGGGATAGCACCACCACGCCAGGCTTATGTTTTTATTTTTTGTAGAAATAGGGTAGCACTGTATTGCCCAGGCTGGTCTTGAACTCCTGGGCTCAAGCAGTTCCCCCACCTCAGCCTCCCAAAGTGCTGGGATCATAGGGTATGAGCTACTGTGCCTGCCCTAAGACATATTTATTGATACAAATGTTTTTAGAAAAAAAAAAACACCTTTCCTGATTTCAGCCAAATGATTAATACATTAAAAGCTCTTAAGTGTTCAGTGCAGTGAAGCAGACAACTAAATAAAACTAAATAAAAATAATCCCTGGCCTCCAGAAGCCACTAGCCCTTTCTTATGAAGCATGAGTGTGGAAGAATCACAGGACTCAATCACGCTATATGGTAGCATGGACAGAGCATTGGCCTGGAGTTCTGAGGGCTGAATACCAGCTCTACCACTCTGTCTCCCAATTGTGTCCATTATAGCAAATCACTTTACTTCTCTAAGCATCCGTTTTCTCACCTGTAAAATGGGTTGTTACGTTAGATTATCTTTTGAGCTTTGGGAACTTGGAATTTCTTTGCTAATGGTTCCCCCGTCAGCACCACCACCTGGTGTAGTGGAAAGAGCCATCTCCAGATGAAGTAAATAAAGGAGAGAACCTTGAGCTCCCAATACTGAGGTTCTCATCTTGGCTCCATCATTTACTTGATAAGTCACTTAATCTTTTGGGGAGTCTCCGTCTCAGTTTCTTTACCTGAAATATGTGATTAACAAATCTCGCCTCACGGAGTTGTAAGAAGGAGTAAATCAGGTGATGTATGTGAAAAGAGTTAGCCCATAGTGGGCACTTAGTATTTACTCAATAAAATATTAGTTAAATATCAATCTGATTTTTAAGTGGATTGTCTGTCCTCCTTTCTAAACTGTTGAGAGTCTGTTTTCAGTTCTGTATTCTCTACATAGACCTGGGTAGATAGTGTGTCCTTTCCTACTGCTGTGATGTGTTTTTGAAAATTACATAGAAACTAGGTTATTTTCGGAGAATTAGGTCAAAAGGCTGGAGGAAATGGAAAGCCCCCAACAGACTTATCCTATTGCACAGATACCTGTAAACTGTTAATGACACTGTAAGGTAAACTGAAAGAAGAGTTATAGAATGAAACAGGAAGTGAGCTGGGAAAGAAAGAATATATATGTACACGTATAGCTAGCTATCTATACACTTTTTTTTCAGACAGGATCTTGCTCTGTCATCCAGGCTGGAGTGCAGTGGCATGATCTCAGCTCACTGCAGCCTCCGCACTGTGGGCTCAAGCAATCCTCCCACCTCAGCCTTCCAAGTAGTACACACCACCAGGCCCAGCTATTTCTTTTTTTTTGTATTTTTGGTAGACACGGGCTCTCACTGTGTTGCCCAGGCTGTTCTCAAACTTTTGAGCTCAAGTGGTCCACCTGCCTCAGCCTCCCAAAGTGCTAGGATTATAGGCATCAGCCACCAAGCCTGGCTAAGAGAGGACTGATCGATGTTACTCGTTGCGTAGTTGGGTGTGGATTTGTGGGGAACTTATTTGAGCTGGATGTGAGGACTGAATAGCATCTTGGCTGCTGGAGAGTAGAGGGTGGGATATTCCAGGATGAATGAATAATATAAATAAAAGTCCAAAGTTGAAGCAGTAGAGTGGCAAGTAAATGGCTGTGCCTAATATACAGGGAGAATGGGGGAGTAGAGAGGAAAACAAAAATGTAAAGGTCGTGTCGCCAAGATGGAGGCTTCAGGACCACTTGGGTCTTGGTTTGAGCTTCTCCTTTCACGTCCCCATACCCACAGGATGTCCAGATCCCCTTCCCTCTGTTTAGGGGGCCTGTCAGGTATCAGGAACCGTTGAACGGCAACATATCTGTGCATGATTAATCAGCTGAGGGAATCCATGCTCAGGGACAGACAGTTCACCAACCTTTTCTCCCAGTTCCTTCCACTCTGTTCCCTGACCCTCTGTGACCAGTGTCAAAAGCACCCAGCGAAAATGGTAGCTCCTTTAAGCAGGTTAGATAACAGGCCCCCACGGCCCGTTGGGGCGGGTCACACATGTAATCCCAGCACTCTGGGAGGCTGAGGTGGGCAGATCACTTGAGGTCATGAGCTCCAGACCAGCCAGGCCAACATGCCTAAACCCCATCTCTACTAAAAACAAAACATTAGCCGGGCGTGGTGGCGTGCGCCTGTAGTCCCAGCTACTTGGGAGGCTGAGGCAGGAGAATCTCTTGAACCTGGGAGGTGAAGGTTGCAGTGAGCCGAGATGGCACCACCACACTCCAGCCTGGGTGACACAGTGAGACTCTGTCTCAAAAAAGAAAAAGAAAGAAAAAGAGAAAGAAAGAGAGGAAGGAGGGAAGGAAGGAAGGAAGGAAGGGGAGAAAGAAAGAAAAAAGAAAGAAAGAAGGAAAGAAGGCAGGCAGGAAGGCAGGGAGGGAGGAAGGAAGGAAGGAAGGAAGGAAGGAAGGAAGGAAGGAAGGGAGGAAGGGAGGGAGGGAGGGAAAGGAAAGGAAAGGAAGGAAGGGAAATGCACCCCTTCTCCGGGTGGGAGGAATCCAGAGAGAAGCCCCTTAGTCAGGGCTCATGCAGCCTGCCCCAGTCTAAGCCAGTCTGAAGGAGGGGAGCTTGGAGTGGATCTCAGCCATCTTGCCCGCTCTGCTGGGCACTTTTTTTGGTGCAAGGCAGAACCCACACAGTCACGCAGGCAGCCCTGCCCACTCTGCACAATCCTATCTAGTCCCTTGGTTGGAAAACTGGCCTTGTCACCTTCCCCGGGGTGATCTTCCCCGGTACATCTGTGAATGGTTTTGTAGAATCTTCTCCCCTCCCCTCCCCTCCCCTCTCCTCTCCTCATTTATTTTTTTTTTGACACAGAGTCTCGCTCTGTCACCCAGGCTGGAGAGCAGTGGCACGATCTCAGCTTACTGCAATCTCCACCTCTCGGGTTCAAGTGATTCTCGGGCCTCAGCCTTCCGAGTAGCTGGGACTACAGGCACGCGCCACCACGCCCAGCTGATTTTTGTTTTTGGCAGAGATGGGGTTTCACCATATTGTCCAGGCTAGTCTCAAACTCCTGACCTCATGGTCTGCTCACCTCAGTCTTCAAAAGTGCTGAGATTACAGGCATGAGCCACCCCACCCGGCCCTATTTTCTTTTCTTTTTAATTTAGTGTTTTTAGACAGAGTCTCACTCCGTCACCCAGGCTGGAGTGCAGTGGCATGATCTCGGCTCACTGCAACCTCCACCTCCCGGGTTCAAGCGGTTCTCGTGCCTCAGCCTCCTGAGTAGCTGGGATTACAAGCACCTACCACCACGCCTGGCTAATGTATCTGTAGTAGAGACGGGGTTTTACCATGTTGGCCAGGCTGGTCTCAAACTCCTGAGCTCAAGCGATTTGCCAGCCTCGGCCTCCCAATGTGCTGGGATTATAGGCATGAGCCACCGTGCCCGGCCAGAGTCTTTGTTTCTGCATCAAGGACTAGGGAAGGAAAAGGGCCCTCAGAGAACCAGGGAGAAAGAGTGGGAAATACATGGAGAAAACATAGGTTAAGGCTTTTATGTCTAACCTCAGCACCAATGGGGTTAGATCAGGGAGATCATTGATTACATGATTACACGCCTAGGCATTTAGACAGTGGTGAACCGATGAAGATTTTTAGGATGGACGAACATGTTTCAATCTTTAAGAACCAGATCAAATATTCTGTGCTCTGCAAAGCCTCCCCCAATTTCCCTAGTCAGATCTCAGTCTCCTTCTGAATTCCCATAACACTTTCAGATATAACTCCATGTGAGACTCAAATCCTAGTGTAGGATGACTTTATTTTATGGGTCTCTGTCGTCACTAGACTTCAATAGTGAGGGTAAGTACTATTTCCTGTTCATCTTTACACCCCATGGGGTAGCGCTTGCCCTGTGAGATTAAATAAATGAGTGAAGTCAGCATGAAAGCAAGTTGGAGACTACATCTGTTTGGTTCATCATTATAGACCCTGCTGCTAACATGATGCTTAGCATGTAGAAGGTGCTCAGCAAACGTTTCTGGAATGAGAAAGAAAAGGAGAGCGTAAAAGGAAGTTTGGAAAAGTGAGGCAGAAGATGAGATGTCAGGACTTCAGCTGAGAGGGGCAGCAGCAGCCAGGATGGGCACGCTGAGGGAGCGCACTAGGCAGGGGCCGTGGGCTGATGAAAGGGAGCACATGCTTGTCCCCTGTTTCAGAAAAGGGGTCTGAACTAACATCACCTCCCCTCTCCTACTTGGCCCCATAAATTATAGGAAATATGGGGGTTTTTTTGTTTGTTTGTTTTTTGTTTTTTTTTTTAAAGAGAAGGGAGGGCAAGCGTCGTGGCTGACACTTATAATCCCAGCACTTTGGGAGGCTGAGGCACAAGCATAGGTTGAGCTCAGGAGTTCAAGGCCAGTCTGGGCAACATGGTAAAACCCTGTCTCTACAAAAGAACTTAAAAATTAGCCAGGCGTGGTGGTGCCTGCCTGTGGCCCCAGCTGCTAGGGAGGCTGACGTGGGAGGATCGCTTGAGTCGGAGGGGGGTGGTCATGGCTGCAGTGAGCCATGATCGTGCCACTGTTCTCTAACCTGGGTGACGGAGCAAGACTCTGTCTCAACAAAACTAAACTAAACTTAAATAAAGTTGAGGCCATAATTGGCTTTGAAAGTAAGAAAGAGATCTTTTTGTGGACCAGAAACTGTGGAAAATCCCTGAGACAATGAAATCAGTTACAATTGCAGTGCAGAGGGAAAACCCACAACAGAGGATGCCTGGAAAAACAAGTTGAAGGCTAACATAAAGGCAGCAGGAAGTCCTGGGACCCTTCAAAAGTTCTGAAGCGGGAGCGGCCACATGGTGAAATCAACATAAGATTAAATGTGGGTGCTAAAAATGTAAGAATGATATTGGTGAGATAGAAATGTAACATATAACTTCCGGTTCAGTACAGGGGTAAAAAATGACTTTAGAAAACATAATCAGTCCAACAAAATGGGGAAGAGAGAAATAAAGAGAATTCATGGAAATAGAAAACACAAAAGTAGCTGGGTGTGGTGGTGCACACTTGTAGTTCTAGCTACTCAGGAGGCTGAGCTGGGAGGATCCCCTGAGCCTAGGAAGTTGAGGCTGCAGTGAGCTATAACTGGGCTGCTGCACTCCAATTGTAGGCAAAGGAGAGAGACCCCATATCTAAAGAATAAAATAAATAAATAAATAAAAATTGAAAATACAAAAATAAAACACAAAATGGCAACCAGCAGTAAGCCTACTTAGGAAAGAGAATCTCCGAATAATAAAATTGTTATCATACATTGTTAGTGGACGCTGCATTCACTCATCTCGATGCAACGTAATAAAAAGTCACCCAACCAAAAAAGCCCCCAAATTTATACACCAAAATTAAAAATCAGCTGGATGTGGTAGTTCACGCCTGCAATCCTAGCACTTTGGGAGGCCAAGGCAGGTGGATCACCTGAGGTCAGGAGTTCGAGACCAGCCTGGTCAACCTGGTGACACCCCCATCTCTACTAAAAAGACAAAAATTAGTTGTGCATGGTGGCAGACAGCGTTAATCCCAGTTACTTAGGAGGCTGAGGCATGAGAATTGCTTGAAGCCAGGCGGTGGAGGTTGCAGTGAGCCTAGACTGCACCATTGCACTCCAGCCTGGGTGACAAGTACGAAACTCTGTCTCAAAAAATAAATAAAATAAAAATCATGCTTCTTAAGGAAGCTTTGCTTAAGAAGAAGAAGGGGAAATAGAGAAGGGTCACTTAAAGCAATGGAAAAGAGTGATATATTACAACTATACCCAGTAACTAGCTATGGGAGTAGAGAGACATTGAGGTGTCAGAGATGGTTCTAGAAACTTGTAGACAGTGAGACTGGATGAAGAGCATATGTGAGTTAATTTAGGTGGAAGATTGGAACTGTTACTGGTATTTGTGCTACACAACCTTCATGAGATAGTTAGAAATTCAGTGGTAGAGACATACATTTGGATTCAGCAGGTTCAAAAAATGCTAACTAACTGCTATGTCTACTTCACAAAAGGTATGCATGAGTAGTTACTGTTCATCCTTCAGGGTACAAGCAAAGCTGTCATTGTGCAAGCCCTGGTTCACAATGGATATATTTTGGGTCAAAGGATAGATACACACACACACACACACACACCCCACACATAATTTTCTAGAAAGAAAAGTGATGTGTAGGAGGCAGTCTGGACAGTTCACACCAAAACTGTCAAAAAACAAAGATAAAGAAGTAGACAGTAACAAGGGCTGTGGGAAGGGAGCAAATCTATAAAATTTAAATAGAATGCATGATTCTTAAATCATAAAGTTCTTATAAACAAATAATAATAATAATATATCACCTTTTAAACAGTTCTTTCTTTTAGAGACAGGGTCTTGCTATGTTGGCCAGGTTGGTCTTGAACTCTTGGCCTCAAGCAATCCTCCCGCCCTGGCCTCCCAAAGTGCTAGGATTGCAGAGGTGAGCCACTGTTCCCAGCCTGTACAGCCTTTTATGTATATAAAAGGCAAAGAAAATAGGCAGGCTATTCAAAATTAAAATCAAATGAACATAAAGTATAGGAAAAAGGCCCAACTTTGCACATAGTGAAACATATATAGTTAAGGAGATAGAACGTCTCGCTCAGCGAAAGAGAAGAGATGTGAGAGGCTGACATACCCATTGATCAGAAGGCTCTGGAAAATGTAGAGGCACTGTTGATAGGAGTAGAAATAAATACAACCTTTCTGCAGGGCAGCCTGGCCTTGTGTATCACAGTTCAAGTGTGTATCTTTTTTGATCCAGCAATTCCACTTCTGCTTATCCCAACGTCAGATTAGATCGAGTGTGCGCTTTTCAGTTTGTTTTGTATGACCAGTGGGTCAAAAGGTTAATTATGACACATCAGTACTATGGAACTCTAGGCTGCCGTGAAAAAAAAATATGTGGCCATCCTTAGTGAATAATGTAAATATGGCACACAGGCAACATATGAGCAGTATAACAACAATATATTGATAATTCAAAAATAAGGTTCTAAAAGAGAATATACAACCTGAGCCCACAGACACAAAAGTGTATATGCATAGCAAGCTGTCTATAATGGTGGGTACTTGTCATGACTTGCAGCCTTTTTTCTTTTTCTTTTTTTTTTTTTTTTTTTTTTGAGATGGAGTCTTGCTCTGTCACCCAGGCTGGAGTGCAGTGGCACAATCTAGGCTCACTGCAGCCTCCGCCTCCCAGGTTCAAGCAATTCTCCTGCCTTAGCCTCCCAAGTAGCTGGGACTGCAGGCGTGTGCCACCACACCCGGTTCGTTTTGTATTTTTAGTAGAAACAGGGTTTCTCCGTGTTGGCCAGGCTGGTCCCGAACTCCCAACCTCAGGTGATCTGCCCGCCTCAGCATCCCAAAGTGTTGGGATTACAGGCATGAGCCACTGCACCCAGCCTTCTATATCTCTTTCTTTTTTTCTCAAATTATCTATGTGAATGCATGTTAACTTCATATTTGGGAAAGGAAAGTAAATCTCTTCATTTCAGAAAAAAAAGTTAAAAGTCGTGAAACTCCCAAGGGAAAACTCCAGAATCAGTCCCTTGTATTATTAACTCCGTAATGAACAGATTTCTTTCTGTGGCCTTTCTCTTTTATGATTTTTCTGCATGGTTTTAGGATTTCTAGAGTGACATTTTATATCTAAGAGCAGACTCAATAATGAAATAAAATATTTGACTATGACTTGATTTCTCCATTAATAAAAGGACCAAAATTGCTTTTTTAGTTCTATAGAATACCCTCTGAGACCTACGCATAATAAAAGTACCTGTCTACACGTTTCCTGAAAACATATACCTCTATTATACATCAGTTTAGACATTTTGCAAGTGATGTCTAGGCCGGGTGTAGTAGCTCACACCTGTAATTGCAGAACTTTGGGAGGGCGGCGTGGTGGGGGATCACTTGAGCCCAGGAGTTTGAGACCAGCCTGGGCAACATAGTGAGACCTCATCTTTACAAAAAATAAAAAAATTAGCGGGATATGGTGGAGCCTGCCTGTGGTCCCAGCTGCTCAGGAGGTTAAGGTGGGAGGATTGCTCAAACCCAGAACATCAAGGCCACGGTGAGCTATGGTTGTGCCACTGCACTCCAGTCTGGGCAACAGAGCGAGACTCTGTCTCAAAAAATAAATAAACAAACAAAAAAAAAAACAAAAAAAGTAATTGTCTATATAGAACAATTGGTTTTTATTTAAATAATTTGTGGCTGGGCGTGGTGGCTCAAGCCTGTAATCCCAGGCTGAGATTAGGGAGGCCGAGACGGGCGGATCACGAGGTCAGGAGATCGAGACCATCCTGGCTAACATGGTGAAACCCCGTCTCTACTAAAAATACAAAAAACTAGCCGGGCGAGGTGGCGGGCGCCTGTGGTCCCAGCTACTCGGGAGGCTGAGGCAGGAGAATGGCATGAACCCGGGAGGCGGAGCTTGCAGTGAGCTGAGATCCGGCCACTGCACTCTACCCTGGGTGACAGAGCGAGACTCCATCTCAAAAAAAAAAATAAATAAATAAATAAATAAATAAATAAATAAATAAAATAAAATAAAGAATTTGTAATATGGGTGCATAACATGTACATCTACATCAGATGGTAATCAGTGTTCTGTCTCTTTCCCACATTCAGATGTATCAGAATGTGGATGGCCGTGTTTCGGAACGTCCTCACATCTACCAAAACAGGCAACCTTTCAGCAGAGAGATGGATTCAGGGCCAGTCTCTCCGCAGGCTCAGGTCGACGATTCATAGAGGAACAATTTAGTTTTAAGGACTTCATCCCTCCACCTATCCCTAACAGGCTGTAGATTACCTAAACAAGATTAATTTCATCACTAAAAGAAAATCTATTATCAACTGCTGCTTCGCCAGACTTTTCTCTAGAAGCTGTCTGCATTTACTCTTGTTTTCAAAGGGACTTTTGTAAAATCAAATCATCCTGTCACAAGGCAGAAGGAGCTGATAATGAACTTTATTGGAGCATCAACCTGCATCCAAGGCCTTCTCAGACTGGCTTGAGTGAATTGTGTACCTGAAGTACAGTATATTCTTGTAAATACATAAAACAAAAGCATTTTGCTAAGGAGAAGCTCATATGATTTTTTAAATCTATGTTTTAAAATAATATGTAACTTTTTCAGCTATTTAGTGATATATTTTATGGATGGGAATAAAATTTCTACTACAGAATTGCCCGTTATTGAATTATTTACATGGTATAATTAGGGCAGGTCTTAACTGGAGTTCATGAACCCCCTGAAACTGTGCACCCATAGCTACCTACACATTCCTTCCAGAGCACATGTGCTTTTACCCCAAGATATAAAGGATGTGTAGGCGGCTATGGTTGTCACAGCCTAAGATTTCTGCAGCAACAAGGGTTGTATGGGGGGAAGTTTATAATGAATAGGCGTTCTAGCATAAAGAGTAATACATCACCTACACTCTTTGGCGGCCTTCCCAGACTCAGGGCCAGTCAGAAGTAACATGGAGGATTAGTATTTTCAATAAATTACTCTTGTCCCCACAGTTCCCTTTGTTTTATTTTTATTTGTTTGTTTGATGTTTTAGTGACAGGGTCTTACCCTGTCCCCCAGGCTGGAGTGGAGTGGTGAGATCACAGCTCACTGCAGCCTGAAACTTGTGGCCTCAAGCGATCCTCCCACTTCAGCCTCCTGAGTGGCTGGGACTACAAGCACATGCCACCATGCCGAGCTAATTTTAAAAGTTTTTTGTAGAGATAGTGTCTTGCTATGTTGCACAGGCTGCTCGCAAATTCTTGGCCTCCAACAGTCCTCTTGCCTCAGCCTGCTAAAGTGCTGGGATTACAGGTGTGAGCCACGGCGACCAGCCCCCTTTGTCCTTTGAAGCTTAGCACCCTCCATCCCATAGGTTTATGAACTTGGCTTGTGCCCGCCTCACCCCGCCCACCTCCGCTTATACAACAGGTGCCACCAAATTCTGCCTCTTCTTTCTCCTCGACCTCCTGTTGCCTGTAGTGGTGAGGACAAGGACTCTGGAACTGGTCAGCCCAGGTTGGAATTCTCTGTTCACCTGGTCTTAGCTGTGTCACCAGGGGCAAGTAACGCAACTTCTCTAGCCTCAGTTTCCTTTTCTGGAAAATGGGACCACTAATGACATCTCTTTTATAGAGTTGCTGGAAGAATTAGATGAATTAAATATATAACGCATGTAGCTTAGAAATATAGAAATACAGAATATAAATATATACATCATGTAGCTCAATGCCTGGCACCTAAGTGTGACCTAATAGCATCATCTGTGCTTTCCTTTATAGTTTTAATCCTTTGCCTAGTACCAGTTCACCATAAACTCCCTTAGATTACCAGTCCTTTTAATGGCAGCAGTGGCCTATCTGGAATGACCACTGCAAAGACGCTGGCTGCACTGTGGGAGCCACAGGGGCTGTGCGCTCCATGGAGCTGGCAGGAGCCCCGCCCTCTTTTGAGATGGCAGAGTGGGAGCCCCACCCTCCTGGGAGCAGCTGCCACCAGACTAGTGGTGGCTGAGGACTCAGGTGTCCCTGCACTCCCAGCTGGGGAAGCCCTTCCTGCCCCCACTGCTCACAAGTGTCTGCTCTTGCTGCCTCGCCTCTTCCCACTCCTGGTGGCACTCAGATTTTGCAGCAAAGTTGAGGCTGAGCCCCATGCACTGTCGCCACCCTGCCAGGTGCGTGTGCACTTAGGGTGGCGCTGACATGCCAGCTCCCTGCTGCCTTGGCCCCCTCTGGACTTTGGACACCGACCAGCACAGGAGGGAGGCCAAGCCGGGGCTAAGGGTGGCTGGGCATGGTCCTGCAGGTGCCCCTCAGCAGGAACAGCCTGGGCACCGTGGATGACATAATTGATGGGTAGCAGGAGGCAGATAGGCTGCTGGGCAGAAGGGGTCCGGTCCCCAGTGAAGCCCCCCTTTCAAGCCAGGGACTGCCTGAAGCATGGGGGCCAGGCTGTCAGTTCCAGGTGGAGCCCCAGCAGGGAGTGAGAAATTCTGGTGCTTTTTCCCCTGGCCCATGCAACAACAATCAGCATGTACTTTCTCCTTTCTGAAGCCCATTCACCTCTCCACTTCCTGCACCCTCCTCCCCGCCCCCCACAACTCAGCCAGACTTGCAGAGACCTCAGGACAACTTGCCTGTGGAAAGGAGCTACCCACTTCGGGTCTCCTGAGAGCCGTTCTGTTGCTCAGTGACGCTCCTCTCTGGCTTGTTCACCCTCCACATGTCTGAGTGCCTCATTCTTCCTGGACACTGGACAAGAACTTCGGACCCACTGAAAGGTGGGACTGAAAGAACTGTACCAACCTGGTGACAAGGGGAGAAGACATGTGGCCCTCCAGGGCACCCAGACCTAGGGGCTCCCCAGCCTCTTTGGGGCTCTGTGGTTCCCGGCGTCTCCAAGCTGCCAGGCCACCGTGTTCCCCTCATCCAGACACGGGGGCCTGCAGCGGAAGCAGCATGTGGTATATCTAGCCCAGCTGTAGCCTCACCCTCAGCTGGCCCCTGTGCCAGTGCCTGGAGCTGCGCACCCTGCTGCAGCAGTGAGCGTGCCTGGCTGCACACAGTGGTCAGACCCTTGGTCACTAACCCACGCAACCCTCCTGGCTCTGCGCCTGCTTTGCCTTTGGCAGGTGTGGGATCTGGGCCCATAGTGCAAGCTGAGCCAGTCTGCTGGGCTGCGTGGGCGGAATAAGCCTAGAGGCTGCGAGCAATACTCAGGCAGAAGGCATCGTGAGCCACAAAGGTTTCCACCTGGCAAAGCAACACCCCCAAGGATCCCGTGACTCCTTCCTCACCTAACTCTTCCTCCACTCTCTCCATCTTTCAGGGTTTTCTCTAAGCCACTGCCAGGTTCATCTTCCTAAAGTACTGATTTGCATATGTTGCTGCCTGCAGGCCTTCCTGGGGCCTAACAGCTAGTTCCCAGGGTGTAGCAGCAAAAGCCACGCTCTCTTCCTAGCACTCCATGCATCCACAGCCTGGCCTCAGCATTTTCAGCACTGGCTGCCTAGCCTGTCCCTCTAGCGAGTCTGTATATATGTCCCTCTAGCGAGTCTTGAACATTCTCACCTCCAGTTTTCCTTGTTTTAACCCTCCATCTCCTTGGAATGTCGACTTCTACTCTTCCTAGTTACGTCCGTGCTTCCTGACCAGACTTCAGCAATTTCTTCTCCTTAAGGTCTTTGCCAGTTTCCACGCCCGTGACTGATGGCTTCCTGCAGTGAAATGTAAGCGCTTCTGGTCTGTATCTTAAGGTAGAGCCTGCCTACTTTATGCTGTTATTTATCTTCTTAAGTAAATGTCCTGTCTTCTCAACAGGATTTTAAGAAGTTTGAAAGCAGATGTGATTTATGCCAAGTTGTATGCTTAACTCTGACTTGGGTATACAGTCAAGATACAGTAAGTATACATAGTCAATCACTTTTTTACCTACTCAAGTAAAAACATAAAATGCACTTGATATTAAAAATCAAATCATTTTGACCCGGGGCAGTGGCTCACGCCTGTAATCCCAGCACTTTGGGAGGCCGAGGCAGGTGGTAGCGGGCACCTGTAATCCCAGCTACTCAGGAGCCTGAGGCAGAGAATTGTTTGAACCTGGGAGACAGAGGCTGCAGTGAGTCAAGATCATGCCACTGCACTCCAGCCTGAGCAACAGAGGGAGACTGTCTCAAAATAAAATAAAATAAAATAAACTATTTTTTATTTTTACTTATAATAATAAGTGGAATCTTTTATTTGCACAACCCAAATCCCAAATTACTTCTTCGGGAAAACTACTGATAAAGTTTGAGGTATTGGCTGGATGCAGTGGTTCATGCCTGTAATCTCAGCACTTTGGGAGGCTAAGATGGGAGGATCACTTGAGGCCAAGAATTCAAGACCAGCCTGGGCAATGTGGTGAGAGACCCCATCTCTACAAAAATATTAAAAAATTTAAAAACTAGCTGGGCGTGGTGGTGTGTATCCATAGTCCCAGCTACTTGGGAGGCTCTGGTGGCAGGATGGCTGAAAGGAGTTCAAGGCTGTGGTGAGCCATGATCACCCCATTGCACTCCAGCCTGGGCTACAGAGTGAGATCCTGTCTCTGAAAAAATAAAAATGTTTGAGGTATATTTCCCCCATCTTCTTGTTAAATATATTTACACGACTGGGCACGGTGGCTCACGCCTCTAATCCCAGCATTTTGGGAGGCCGAGACGGGCGGATCACATGAAGTCAGGAGTTGGAGACCAGCCTGATCAACATGGAGAAACTCCATCTCTACTAAAAATACAAAATTAGCTGGGCATGGTGGCACATGCCTGTAAATCCCAGCTGCTCGGGAGGCTGAGGCAGGAGAATTGCTTGAAACGGGGAGGTGGAGATTGTGGTGAGCTGAGATAGAGCCATTGCACTCCAGTCTGGGCAACAAGAGCAAAACTCCATCTTAAACAAATGAACGAACAAACAACAACAACAACAACTGTATATATAGATAGATAGATAGATACACTGCACACACGTAGTTACATACACACACACACACACATACACAAACCTTTGTTTTTTATGTAAATGAAATCATACTGGCCATATTTTCAGACATGCCTTTTGTTCTTTACAATGTGTCAATGTTAGCCAGGCGCAGTGGCTCAAGCCTGTAATCCCAGCACTTTGGGAGGCTGAGACGGGCGGATCACGAGGTCAGGAGATCGAGACCATCCTGGCTAACACGGTGAAACCCCATCTCTACTAAAAAAAATACAAAAAACTAGCCGGGCATGGTGGCAGGCACCTGTAGTCCCAGCTACTCGGGAGGCTGAGGCAGGAGAATAGCGTGAACCCAGGAGGCGTAGCTTGCAGTGAGCTGAGATCGCGCCATTGCACTCCAGCCTGGGCGACAGAGCGAGACTCCATCTCAAAAAAAAAAAAAAAAATTAAAAAAAAAAACACAAAAAAACCAATGTGTCAATATTTGCCCAATACGCATATCTGTGAAGCCCTTGTTATGTGCTACGTGTTGTGCAGGGAACTAGATGTGTGTTATCTCATTTAATCTTCATAACTACCTTATGAAGAAGGTTCTAAACTTATACCAACTTTTTCTGAGGAAATTTAAACTTGAGCTAATAACTTGTCATCTCCAATCTCCTGTTAACACTTACCTTGAGATGACTGTTGGGTTCTACTATTATGTGATTTTCTGTATTTGTTTATTTTTATTTCTTAGCATTTTGTGATTCTCATTTTGTCTCTTTTTCTCATACCTGTCTTTATTTTTTATTGTGGTTAAAAAAAAA
>NC_045455.1:87907559-87908275 GCF_002776525.5 Piliocolobus tephrosceles
ATCTGAAACTCTCGACCCTTTAAATACTAACTCCTCATTCCCCCGTCCCCTGGTCCCTGGCAACCACCACTCTACTCTCTGTTTCTGAGTTTGACTGCTTTAGGGATCTCCTGTAAATGGAATCATATAATACTTGTTCTTTCATGTCTGGCTTATTGCACTTAGCATAATGTCCTCAAGGTTCATCCATGTTACACAGGTGTCAGAATTTCCTTCCTTTCTGAGGCTGAAGACGATTCCATTGTATGTATTTCCCACATTTGATTTATCCATTCATCCTTCCATGAGCATTTGAGTTGTTTCCACCTCCGGGTTATTATGAATATGCCTCTATGAATATGGTGTGCAAAGTATCTCTTCCAGATCCTGCTTTAAGATGGGCGTGATGACACACGCCTGTAATCCCCGCACTTTGGGAGGCTGAGGTGGGTGGATCACCTGAGATCAGGAGTTCAAGACCAGCCTGGGGCCGGGCGCGGTGGCTCAAGCCTGTAATCCCAGCACTTTGGGAGGCTGAGATGGGCGGATCACGAGGTCAGGAAATCGAGACCATCCTGGCTAACATGGTGAAACCCCGTCTCTACTAAAAATACAAAAACTAGCCGGGCGGGCGAAGTGGCCAGTGCCTGTAGTCCCAGCTACTCGGGAGGCTGAGGCAGGAGAATGGCATAAACCCGGGAGGCGGAGCTTGCAGTGAGCTGAGATCCGGCCACTGC
>NC_045455.1:87908375-87923416 GCF_002776525.5 Piliocolobus tephrosceles
AAAAAAAAAAAAAAAAAAAAAAAAAAAAAAAGACCAGCCTGGCTAACATGGTCAAACCCCATCTCTACTGAAAATACAAAAAACTAACCAGGCCTGGTGCCGGACACTTGTAGTCCCAGCTACTTGGGAAGCTGAGGCACAATAATCGCTGGAACCCATGAGGTAGAAGTTGCAGTGAGCCGAGATGGCGCCACTGCTCTCCAGCCTTGGAGACAGGGTGAGACTCCATCTCAAAAAAGAAAAGAGCTGGGCACGGTGGCTCATGCCTGTAATCCCAGCACTTTGGGAGGCCGAGGCAGGTGGATCACGAGGTCAGGAGATTGAGACCATCCAGGCTAACACGATGAAATCCCGCCTCCACTAAAAATACAAAAAGTTAGCCGGGTGTGGTGGTGGGCTCCTGTAGTCCCAGCTACTTGGGAGGCTGAGGCAGGAGAATGGCGTGAACCTGTGAGGTGGAGCTTGTAGTGAGCTGAGATCGTGCCACTGAACTCCAGCCTGGGCGACAGAGCAAGACTCCGTCTCAAAAAAAAAAAAAAGAAAAGAAAAAATAACCTGCTTCAATTCTTTTGGGTAAATCTTCAGACATGAGATTGCTGGATCGTAATGTAGTTCTATTTTTAATTTTTTGTTGTATTTATTATTATTATTATTAATTTTGACTATTGGTAGAGACAAGGTCTCACCATGTTGCCTAGGCTGATCTCAAACTCCCGGCCTCAAGCAATCCTCCCACCTCAGCCTCCTGAAGTACTGGGATTACAGGCGTGAACCACTGCACGGGATCCATATTTATTATTTTTAAAGACCCTTATCTCAGTGCTTACGTGTTTCGTCAGCCATCCAGTATCAATTCCCATTTCACAGCAGCAGCGCTATAATTTGGGATAATACTTCTCCCTAGCGTAATGCAGTTTGTTGGGACTTTACACAGGTAACTTTGCCTTCTAGCCAAGGAGGGTCCTTGACCCACCCAAGGCTAATCAACTTCCTTTCTTGTTCTGGAACTTTATACCTTGCCTAGATTCAGGCAAGGACAAAAAAGAGTTGGAGCTTATTCATACAGTTCCAGTCTTGAAGAGTGGCAAGCAGTTCCCGCTTTCTAGATCCTGGGAGCTGTTATGGTCTCTCTTCTTTCCCAAGCCTCGTCTCCAGGCTTCCTCTGAGCCACCCAGTATCATTTTAGTAAATCCTCTTCTGATGTCATGAGCCCAGGTCTGCCTCTGTTGCTTACAATTTGAGAACCTTGGGTTGGGTCCACTTGTGCTGACTCACAGATTCCTTGACAGAATTGAAGCTTTCATCTGCTTTACCTTTTTGTTTGTTTGTTTGTTTGTTTGTTTGTTTAAAGACAGAGTCTTACTCTGCCTCCCAGGCTGGAGTGCAGTGGCGCAATATCGGCTCACTGCAACCTTGACCTTCTGGGCCCAAGTGATCCTCCCACCCCAGCCTCCTGAGTAGCTGGGACTGCAGGTGGGCACCACCAAGCCCAGTGAATTTTTTCATTTTTAGTGAAGATGGGGTCTCAATGTTATCCAGGCAGGTCCCAAACTCCTGGGCTCAAGTGATCCTCCTGCCTCAGCCTCCCAAAGTGCTGGAATCACAGGCGTGAGTCACCATGCCCGGCCTGGTTTACCTTCTCTAGAATGTCCTCTCTGGTTTGGTCTGCTAACGGTCTTTCTAGCTTTAGTGCTACACTAATTTATTTTCTTTTTTATATTCTTCTATTATCTGGACAGGATCTGAGGAGGGAGTAGAGTCACAAGCGTTTGGTAAGTCTGCTTGAACTGCTTGTCACAAAACGCTTGCTGGTGATGATAGGGAGGAAAATAAATGTGAGCTAACACTTGTAGAAATGCCCTCCTTTCCCTTCTGCCAAACTGATTTCACTCAGGACACATACACTTCCTTTTAGACAGAGTCTGGCTCTGTCACCCAGGCTAGAGTGCAGTGGTATGATCTCGACTCACTGCAACCTCCACCTCCCGGGTTCAGGCGATTCTCATGCTTCAGCCTCCCGAGTAGCTTGGATTACAGGTGTGTGCCACCATGTCCGGCTAATTTTTATATTTTTAGTAGAGATGGAGGTTTCGCTACGTTGGCCAGGCTGGTCTCGAACTCTTGACCTCAAGTGATCCACCCTCCTCGGCCTCCCAAAGTGCTGGGATTACAGGTGTGAGCCACCGTCCTCAGCCACGTGCAAATTTTTGGTATGATTCTCTGATTGAAACCAAAAAAATACATTTATACCTGACATCACCAGTGGAGCACACTCATTGCAGTGTGCAGTATGAGAGTCACCAAAGGATTTGATTTCTTGGAAAGTGAATATTCTCTTGTCTGTGAGCTTTATAAAAATGGCATTATGTAAACCTCCAGATCCTGCATTCTTTTTTTTTTGAGACAGAGTCTCACTCTGTTGCCCAGGCTGGAGTGTAGTGGTGCGGTCTCAGCTCACTGCAAACTCCGCCCTCAAGTTCAAGCGATTCTCCTGCCTCAGCCTTCCGAGTAGCTGGGATTACAGGCACCTGCCACCGTGCCAGGCTAATTTTTGTATTATTATTTGTCAGTTTAAAATAAAACTTTAAAAACCCAACCCAGTAGAGACAGGGTTTCAGCACATGTTGGTCAGGCTGGTCTCAAACTCCTTACCTTGTGATCCGCCTGCCTTGGCCTCCCAAAATGCTGGGATTACAGGCGTGAGAGATCCTGCATTCTTAAGAGTAGATCAACATTATGCTTTTAGGATTCATGTATGGAATTAACATGGAGCTGAAGTTTTTTTGTTTTGCTGATGTACTATATGAAAGTACAATTACACTATTTATTCTCACACTAATAACATGTGAGTAGTGTTTTGGGTTGACAGTTTGGCTGGAGGTGTGATTGTACTTTATTTATTTTATTATTTATTTATTTTTGAGATAGGGTCTCAGTCTGTTGCACAGGCTGGAGTGCAGTGGTGCAATAGTAGCTCATTGCAGCCTCAAACTCTGGGGCTCAAGCCATCCTCCCACCTCAGCCTCCTGAGTAGCTGGGACTATAGGCACGTGCTACCACACCTGGTTAAATTTTCGAGGTCTTGTCATGTTGCCCAGGCTGGTCTTGAACTCCAGGGCTCAAGCAATCCTCCTGCCTTGGTTTCCAAAAGTGCTGGGTTTACAGGTGTGAGCCACCGTGCCTGGCTGTTGCTGTGCTTTGGAACGTTTCTTTTGTATGTGTCAAATCTGATATTTAAAAGGCAACATTCTCTGTGGAATGATGGCACTTCACAACCTCTTAAGGAGAAATTAAAATAAACTCTTTATTAGACCCAATTCTTACCACAGATTCTATTTCAGTTTGGGTCAAGTTTCGTCCCTGACCTAACTACCTATTTTTAACACCGAGGAGGAATACAACTTGCTATTCCTACACAGGCTGTTGCTGTGCGAGGGCAGCCCTTTCCACCAGGACTTTGTAGTAATCTTGCCAGCAGCCGGCGCCCTCGCGCTACTTTAAAACACTGATCTCAGGCCCCAAGCCTGACTTCACAGCTACACCCTGTCTGCCCCTGGGGGAAAGGCAGATTTTAAACAGCAGAATGAAAGAAAAAGCCAATCCGTTGATTTGAAGGAAAACAACCCTCTAAGCAGATAGCTTCAATTCATTTCTTCAGTATATTCGGTTGCTTTTTTAAAGTTTTATTTTAAACTGACAAATAATAATTATATATACTTGGGGGTACAATGCAATGTTTCAATACATGTAAGCACTGTGGAATGAAGAAGTCAGGGTAATTAGCATATCCATTCTTTCAAATATTTATTTATTTATTATTATTATTATTATTTGAGATGGAGTCTTGTTCTTTCACCCAGGCTAGAGTGCAGTGGTGCGATCTCTGCAACCTCCACCTCCCAGGTTCAAGCAGTTCTCATGGCCTCAGTCTCCTGAGTAGCTGGGATTACAGGTGTGTGCCATCACACCCAGCTAATTTTTGTACTTTTAGTAGAGACGAGGTTTCACCATGTTGGCCAGGCTGGGTCTCGAACTCCTGACCTCAGGTGATCCACTTGCCTCAGCCTCCCAAAGTGCTAGAATTACAAGTGTGAGCCACCACGCCCGGCCTCAAATATTTATTATTTATTGGTGGTGAGAACATGTAAAACCCTCTGTTTTCACCATTTTGGAATATACAATATGTTACTATTAACTATAGTCAATAGTTGTACGACAGAACACCAGAGCTTATCCCTACTGTCTAAGGGAAACTTTGCACCCATGGACAAACTTCTCCCCTCACCTCTCCCCCACATGTTGCCCGCTCCAGCCTCTGGTAACCAACATTTGACTCTACTTCCATGGTTCAACTTTTTCAGATTCCACACCTAAGTGAGATCATACAATATTTGTCCCTCTGTATCTGGCTTATTCCAATGAACATAACGTCCTCTAGATTCATCCATGTTGTCATAAAGGATAGAATTTCCTGTTTTTTAAAGGTTGAGTAGGCCGAGCCTGGTGGCTCATGCCTGTAATCCCAGCACTTTGGGAGGCCAAGGTGGGTAGATTACCTAAGGTCAGGAGTTTGAGACTAGCCGGGCCAATATAGCAAAACCCCATCTCTACTACAAATTAGCTGGGTATGGTAGGCGGAGCCAGTAATCCCAGCTACTCTGGAGGCTGAGGCAGGAGGATCACTTAAACCCAGGAGGTGGAGGTTGCAGTGAGAGGAGATTGTGCCATTGCACTCCAGCCTGGGCAACAAGAGCGAGACTCTGTCTCAAAAAAAAAAGGCTGCATAGTTTCTATTGTGTATACATACTGTATTTAAAAAATTCATTCATCTGTTGCTGAACACTGATTTTATTTTTATATCTTGGCTATTGTGAATAGTGCTGCAATGAGCATGGTTGTGCAGATACGTCTTCCACATACTGACTCCAATTATTCAATACCCAGTGGATTACTGGATCATATGGTGAGTCTATTCTTAGTTTTTTGAGGAACCTCCATACTGTCTTCCAAAATGGCTGTATACATCAATAGTGTATAACAGTTCCTGTCATCTTTTTATAATAGCCGATCCAACAGCTGTGAAGTGCTGTTTCATTATGGTTGTAATTTGCATCTCTCTCTCTTTTTTTTTTTGCTCTTGTTGTCCAAGCTGGAGTGCAGTGGCGCGATCTCGGCTCACTGCAACCTCGGCCTCCCGGGCTCAAGCAATTCTCCTGCCTCAGCCTCCCGAGTAGCTGGGATTACAGGCGAGCACCACCATGCCTGGCTAATTTTTTGTGTTTTTAGTAGAAACAGGGTTTCACCATGTTAGCCAGGCTGGTCAGAAAGTCCTGACCTCAGGTGATCCACCCGCCTCGGCCTCCCAAAGTGCTGGGATTACAGGCATGAGCCACCACACCCGGCCATCATCTCTCCTTTTTTAAATTTTTATTTTTTGAGACAGGGTCTCACTCTATTGCCCAGGCTGGAGCACAGTGCTAAGATCTCAGCTCACTGCAGCCTCAACCTCCTGGGCTCAGGTGATTCTCCCACCTCAGCCTCCCAAGTACCTGGAACTACAGGCGTGTGTCACCATGGCTGGTGAATTTTGTGTGTGTGTATTTTTACTAGAGATGAGCTTGCCCAGGCTGGTTTTGAACTCCTGGACTCAAGCAATTTGCTTGCCTTGGCCTCCCAAAGTGCTGGGATTACAGGTGTGAGCCACCATGCCCAGCCTGCATTTCCCTCTCTCTCTCTCTCCCTCTTTTTTTTTTTTTAATACACTGTTGCTGTCTTGAACTGCATTTCTCTTTTAATTAGTGATGTTGAACATTTTTTCATATATCTGTTGGTCATCTGTATGTTTTCTTTTGAGAGATGTCTATTCAAGCCCTTAGCACCGCCACCCCCCACTTTTTTTTTTCAGAGATGGAGTCTTGCTCTGTCTCCCAGGCTGAAGTGCAGTGGTGCCATTTCAGCTCACTGCAACCTCCACCTCCTAGGTTCAAGCGATTCTCCTGCCTCAGCCTCCTGAGTAGCTGGGACTACAGGCATGTGCCACTATGCGCAGCTAATTTTTGTATTTTTAGTAGAGACAGGGTTTCACCACATTGTCCAGGTTGGTCTCAAACTCCTGATCTCAGGTATTCCACTCACCTCGGCCTCCTGATATGCTGGGATTACAGGCGTGAGCCACCGCGCCGGGCCATTTGCCCATTTTTAAATAGGGTTATTTATTTGCTTGTTATTGAGTAGTTGGAGTTCCTTGCACATTTTGGATACTGGCCCCTTATCTGATGCGTAATTTGCAAATATTTTCTTCTAATCTGTGGGTCGCCTCTTCACTATTAATTACTTCATTTGTTGTGCAGAAGCTTTTAGTTTGATACAATCCCATTCATCTGTTTTTGCTTTTGTTGCATGTGCTTTTGGGATCATATCCAAGACAGCTGTCCAGGTCGATGTCATAGACCTTTCCCGCTACGTTTGCTTTTAGTACTTTCATAGTTCAGGTTTGACATTTAAATATCTTTAATCCATTTTGAGTTGATTCTTGTATAAGGGGTAAGATAAGGGCCCGTTTTTATCCTTCTGTGTGTGGATATCCAGTTTTCTCAACACCATTTATTAAAGATTGCCCTTCCCCATTATGTGTTCTTGGCACCTTTGTCAAAAATCCGTCGACGGGCAGCCTGGGCAACATGGCAAAACCCCGTCTCCAGTAAAAATACAGAAAATTAGCAGGATGTGGTGGCATGCACCTGAAGTCCTAGCTACTTGGGAGGCTGAGGCAGGAATTTGAGCCCAGGAGGTGGAGGCTGCAGCGAGTTGAGATCAAGCTACTGCACTCGAGTCTGGACAGCAGAGCAAAACCCTGTAAAAAAAAAAAAAAAAAACAGATTATTTTGGCTATATAGGGTCTTCTGAGGTTTTGTATGAAATTTAGTATTTTTTCTTTTTCTTTTCTTTTCTTTTTTCCCTTGCTATAAGATCTCACTCTGTCACCTAAGCTGGAGTGCAATGGCACGATCATGGCTCACTGCACCCTTGACCTCCCAGGCTTAAACGATCCTCCCGTCTCGGCCTCCCAAGTAGCTGGGCATGCTTAGGGGTATTGGAGCCTAGACTGGCTTCCTATACTGAAAACAAAGACCTGTTGCCTTCTCCTCATGAGTTTTAGGGATTTGACTTGGAGTAGGAAGATGTCTTGGGCAACTTGTTATCACAGTTCAGCCCCCGTCACCACCACTTGTATTTCTTCCTCATTTTCTTTTTCTTTTTCTTTTTTTTTTTTTTTTGAGACAGAGTCTCACTTTGTCGCCCAGGCTGGAGTACAGCGGCATGATCTTGGCTCACTGCAACCTCCACCTCCTGGGTTCAAACGATTCTCGTGCCTCAGCCTCCTGAGTAGCTGGGATTGCAGGCATGCGCCACCACACCCAGCTTATTTTTGTATTTTTAGTAAAGGCGGGGTTTCACCGTGTTGGCCAGGCTGGTCTTGAACTCCTGACCTCAAATGATTCACCCACCTTGGCCTCCCAAAGTGCTGGGATTACAGGCATGAGTCATTTGTGCCCGGCCCTTCATTTTCTCTTATTTCATTCTCTTCAGCTTCTCATGAAAGACTTCCACAGTAACAGACTTAGCTGAACTCCTCTGCCACTCCCTTTATATTTTTTGTCAAAAAGAAATGATCGGCTGGGTGTGGTGGCTCATGCCTGTAATCCCAGCACACTGGGAAGCCAAGGCAGGCAGATCACTTGAGGTCAGAAGTTTGGTCTGGTCAACATGGCGAAACCCTGTCTCTACTAAAAATACAAAATTTAGCTGGGTGTGGTGGTGCATGCCTGTAATCCCAGTTACTTGGGAGGCTGAGGCACAAGAATTGCTTGAACCTGGGAGGTGGAGGGTGCAGTAAGCCAAGATGGTGTCCATTGCACTCCAGCCTGCGTGACAAGAGCGAGACTCCATCTCAAAAAAAAAAAAAAAAAAAAAAAAAAAGAATCTATCAGTGTTTACGTTTGATTCTGTCCATGCTACAGTCACCATCAGCAACAGAAATAAAAAGTGGGAGGATAAGTTATCACCTAAAAAATACACATTTTTTTTTAGCTCCTAGGGGGTCCAACATGTATTAAATTCCAAATTATCTTAATGAGGGACAAAAAGGCTTTGATGAACTTTTTGTGGCAAAATAAACATAACATAAAAATTTCCGTCTTAACTACTTTTAAGTGCACAGTTCAGTGGTGTTAAGGACATTCACGTTGTTGTGCAACCATCATCACGATCCCGCTCCAGAACGTTTTCATCTGGGAAAACTAAAACTGTGTACCCGTGAAACCCCTCCGCGCTTCCCCTCCCCACACCCTCACCACCGTCATCCACTGTCTCTCTGAATCTGACTACTCTAAGCACCCCTTACAAATGGAATCATGCAGTCTTTGTCTTTTTGTGACTGGCTTATTTCACCTGGCATAATGTCCTCCAGGCTTGCTTTGATGAATTCTTTTATTGATAACGTACTCTGAGCTAAAGGCTTCATACAGACTGTCCCATTTAACAAATCATGAGGTAGGAACTTGCTCTGTAGCAGTTTAACAGATGGTGAAACCAAGGCTTAAGGAGGTTAAATCATTTGTACGTGAAGCCAGTACCTGCGGGGCATGACCTGGAACCCATGGCTGCCCACTTCCTGGCCGTCACACGATGTGGCGGCCTTTCGGGGCCCCTCCCGCCCGCGTTTCATCTTGCTTGGCTCAGTCACCTGGCCAGTGAAGGGGTCTGGTAACAGCAGAACAAATGAGTTCCAATTTCCAATTTGCCTCAAATTGAAGAGATATATATGTGTGTGTGTATATATATATATATGTGTGTGTGTGTATATATGTGTGTGTGTATATGTGTGTGTGTATATATATGTGTGTGTGTACATTTATGTGTGTGTATATATGTGTGTATATATGTGTGTGTATATGTGTGTGTATATATGTGTGTGTGTATATGTGTGTGTATATATGTGTGTATGTATATATATGTGTGTGTGTATATATATGTGTATATATGTGTGTATATATGTGTGTGTATATATGTGTGTATATGTGTGTGTGTATATGTGTGTGTATATGTGTGTATATATATATGTGTGTGTATATATGTGTGTATATGTGTGTGTGTATATATGTGTGTGTGTCTATACATATGTGTGTGTGTCTGTGTGTGTGTGTGTGTATATATATACCTGAAAGTGATTTGTCTTTCTTGTATCTTATCCAAAAACCATTTCTACATAAGCTCCAATCATGAAAAGTGAATGACCATCATTGAGGAAAACAGACACAGATGCATGAAATGTTTTGTTTTGTTTTTTTGAGATGGGTTGGGGGTCTCAATCTGTTGCCTGGCGTTGGGTGGCGTGATCATGACTCACGGCAGCGTTGACCTCCCGGGCTCAGGCTATCTTCCTGCCTCAGCTACCACATCTGGCTAATTTTAAATTATTATTATTTTTTAATAGAGATGGAGTCTCTCCATGTGGCCCAGGCTGGTCTCAAACTTCTGGGCTCAAGCAATCCTCCCACTTCAAAGTACTGGAAGTACAGGTATGAACCACCACACCTGGCCTCATGTTGTTTGTGTATATGTGCTGTTTTTTTGTCTGTTTCTTTGGGTTTTTTTTTTTTTTTTTTTTTTTTTGATGGAATTTCACTATGTCGCCCAGGCTGGAGTGCAGTGGCGCAATCTCGGCTCACTGCAACCTCTGCCTCCCGGGTTCAAGTGATTCTTGTGCCTCAGCCTCCCAAGTAGCTGGGACTACAGGTGCCCACCACCACGCCTGGCTACTTTTTGTATTTTTAGCAGAGATGGAGTTTCGCCATGTTGGTCAGGCTGGTCTCAAATTGCTGACCTCAGATGATCTACTGTCCTTGGTCTCCCAAAGTGCTGGGATTACAGGCATGAGCCACCGCACCCAGCTTTTCTTTCTTTTTTTTTTTGAAACAGGGTCTTGTCCTTGTTCTGTTACCCAGGCTGGAGTGCAGTGGTACCATCATAATTCACCGTTAAGTTTGAATTTCTGGGCTCAAGCCATTCTCCCACCTCAGCCTATAAAAATGCTGATATTATAGATGTAACCATCACATCCTGCTTGAAAGGTTTCTACTAAAAAATGAAATAAAAATTTGATTTTATCTATTTAAGAACTTTCTCTATGTGCTGCTAAAATAGTCTCTTAACAAAATTATAATAAAGTCAAATATATTCAGCAACCAGAACGTAAGAATCATATATTGTGTGGTTAAACAAAAATGATGAGGCTATATCAGTATATAAATTAGCTTAAAATAGCTTTATTGATATACAGTTCACATTCAACTATTTGTTGAACTGCACACTAAGTGATAGTGTACAAATTAATAAATTAGTTTTTTGCTCGGATGAAAATTGCTTTACTTCCTGACCACCTTATATTTCTTTGATTGATTTGGCTGATGAGAATCAAACAGGAAAAGTTAAGCCTGAAGTGCATTCGTGACATGGACTGTGAAATTCCACATGAATAATATATTTGTTTGGTTTTTGTCAATGTTGCTTCCAAATCCATGACTATTTAATTCTGTAACCTTTTGTGTCTTCAAAGTTTCTATGTTAGTGAATCATTTGGAATTCCATTATTTTGTGACAGATATAACAAAGGAAGAGGAGGTTAGGTGTCCGGTCTGGTGGAGTAGCACCGGGGTGTAGCACTTCCCACTGCGTCCCTGAGCCAAAGGAGTTTCATCTCACAAATTAATATGTCTCTCTCCTGCTGCAGACGAACTCAGCCCCCCAGCCCCAAGGTGCAAGCAGGAGCTCCCACAGCCCCAGAGACCCTCAGTGTGTGGAGGAAGTGGGAGGGTGGTTCATGCACAGGGTGTGAGCTTTCAGAAGTCAAAGACCAGGGGCCCAGGGTCTCTTCATCTTCAGCACTGCTCTGCCTTCCCCTCCCACTCACCACGACCCCTGGAATGAGGGACACCTATGAGGCTGGAGGCCTGGGCAGAGCAGTGGTCGGGGCGCCGACACACACTCTACCTTCCCTGGTCCCACAAGCCAGCCCTCAAATTAACTGAGGCTGGAGGTGGCAGCAGAGGGAAAAAGAAAAACAGATACTGGGCTGCTGGACTATGTTTGTGGCAAAGCATGCCTAGAAAAGGAAAAGAGGATGTGATTCTGCTGGCAGAAGGGACAAAAAGAATATCTTGTGGCAGTCCAGCAGAGAGACTGCACATAGAAGACACATTAGCCAACACCTATGAAGTGCTCTGAGACAGGAACCATCTGAGCACTTTGGTGTATTAATTTGTTTAATCTTTGCAAAACTCCCTGAGGCAAATACTATTTTTTCTATTTTCTTTCTTTCTTTTTTTTTTTTTTTTTGAGACGGAATCTTGTTCTGTTGCCCAGGCTGGAGTGCAATGGTGCAATCTCAGCTCACTGCAACCTCCGCCTCTTGGGTTCAAGTGATTCTCCTGCCTCAGCCTCCTGAGTAGCTGGGATTACAGGCACGCACCATCACTCCCAGTTAATTTTTGTATTTTTAGTAGAGACGGGGCCATGTTGGCCAGGCTGGTCTCAAACTCCTGACCTCAGGTGATCCACCAGCCTCGGCCTCCCAAAGTGCTGGGATTACAGGCATGAGCCACCACGCCTGGCCGTAAAGACTATTATTGTCCTCATTTTACAGATGAGGAAACTGATACATAGAAAAGTTCAAGAACTTGTCACATGTCACACAATAGGTGGTGGAGCTGGGATTAGGACCCAGGCGGTGGCTCCCGAGACCAAGCTCACTAGGCCGTGCTGCATGGCCAGAAACGGCATACATGCTGCGCAATTCCATATACATACCCATATCCATATCCATGTCCATATACATATACATACACGCACAGAGAGGTATACACTACAGAAGCGTTAACCCTTCCTTCCTTATATTTCAATAGAAGGCCAGTCATGCTGGAACTTCTGGCACCAGATTTATCCCCTTTGAAAAGCAAGTTTCAGCAGCTACTTTTTAAGAGATGAGGGCTGGGTTGGTTAGTCCTGACCCGATGGCCCAGGTAGTCAAGGAGGGGTGCCAGCTGGGGAAGAGTCTACAGAGTAAGGACGAAAATAATGGCTGCTGGTAGATCACATGGCTATGGTTGTTGTCTGCCTTTCACAGACCATAGGAGCCCATGAGACTGGTTTATGAATCCTAATATGGTTGCTCTCTCACTGAATTTTTATTTCGTGAGATAAGGTCTCATTATGCTGTCCAGGCTGGCCTGGACTTTCTGGGCTCAAGCAATTCTCCTGCCTCGGCCTCTTGAGCTGGGGCTACAGGCGCATGCCACTTTACCCGGCTCATTGAATGTTTATTCAAATGAAAGCAAATGTGTAACTGATACGACTTTGGAAAATGTTTGCATTTGTAGTTTAAAGGGAGGTGGCAGTAATGTCTTTATTTGTAAATTCTGATCCCTTCTTTTCTTTGACTTGACTTTGCACATTATTTTGTTTTGTGTATACCTGGAAGACATTAGTGTGTGAAATCTAATCTATGTGGCTGGCTAACTGGTCAACCAATTCATCCCATAGTGTTTCTTTCATGCCTACCGTAGGCGCAGCTCTGGTCAGCCCGGATACAGAGACAGCAAGATACACTGGTCTCCAGGCTTCTGGAATATGTCCGGGCTGAGAACTGACATACAAGTAATTACATACAAGAAGCAAGATAATTTTAGATAGGCACAGATATTTTCAAGAAGAAAATAACTCCTAATGGTGTTGGAGAGACTACTGAGAATGGGGCAGGGTTATTCCTTAGACATTTCATCCTGCTTAATGAGCATTTATTAAGTACCTGTTGTGTTAAGCATCTGGCATACACAGACTGAGTAAAACATAGTACCTGTCCTTAACAGCAGCAATAACAATAGATGGGAAATCAAGTTCCAAGTGGGTTGACCCGTGACCTGGCTAAATTATCAGGGAAAATGTTCTGTGGTAATGATGACATTAAAGTGTTAATAACAGCCAGATGTGGCTGTAGTCCCAGCTACTCGAGAGGCTGAGGCAGGCGGATCACTGCAGTCCAGGAGTTCTGGGCTGTAGTGTGTTCTGCCGATCAAGTGTCTGCACCAAGTTCGGCATCAATCTGATGTCCTCCAGGAAGACCGGGGCCACCAGATTGCCTAGGGAGCGGTGAACCGGCCCTGGTTGGAAAGAGAACAGGTAAAAACTCCACTGCTGGTCAGTAGTGGGATTGTGCCTGTGAATAGCCACTGCACTCCAGCTTGGACAACATAGGCAGAACCTATCTCAAATAATAACAATAAAATAATTACCTGTAATTCCAGCACTTTGGGAGGCTGAGGCAGGTGGATTACTTGAGTTCGAGACCAGCCTGGCCAACATGGTGAAACCCCGTCTCTACTAAAATAATAATAACAAAAAAACTTAGCTGGGTGTGGTGCCACATGCCTGTAATCCCAGCTACTCAGGAGGCTGAGACAGGTGGATTGCTTGAACCCAGGGGGTGGAGATTGTAGTGAGCTGAGATTGCGCCACTGTGCTCCAGCCTGGGTGACAGAGCTAGACACCGACAGAAAAAAAAAAAAAAAAAAAAAAAAAAAAAAAAAAGCCTAACAACATGAAAAGCAGATCTGGCTCTAATGCTTAGAGTGAAATACGGCCCCTGCTGCCTTTGAGAATGCCTTTGGGAATGGTTTGGTTGGAAACGTTGACCATGCAGAGATCTCTGCTCCCTGGATTAGAACCTTAAGCCTGTGCTTGTTCATTACACAAGTATTCTGGATCTGCTTCTCCCAAGGGCATTTACAACACATGAAGGTGGTGTTGCGTAAAAAGCAAGCTCTTGTGTTCAGCAAATATAACCGAGTGAGCAGAGACAGCGTCACTCACTCGCCAAGAGGGGAACTGGATGTCCCGCTGTCTCCAGTGGAATATAAGCAATGGACATCGAGAAGGTCAACTCCATGGACTTTGGAGAATTTGTGGATGTCTTTGGGAATGTCATTGAGAGATGTCCTCTGATTGCAGCTGCTGTTTGGTCCCAGCGACCATTCTCTGATTTGGAAGATTTAAAGAAGCACTTTTTTGCCTTTATTGATGCCCTTCCACAGTCAGGTAAGGCTTCAGTATCAGACATTCTCTGCAAAGGGATTTCAAATATGCTTATCAAAATATTTTTAGATATTGGCCAGGCATGGTGGCTCACGCCTGTAATCCCAGCACTTTGGGAGGCTGAGATGGGAGGATCACTTGAGCCCAGGAATTTGAGACCAGTCTAGGCAACATGATAAGATCTGTCGCTACAAAAATTGTTTTTAGCCAGGCATGGTGGCTCACGCCTGTAATCCCAGCACTTTGGGAGACCAAGTTGGGCGGATCACAAGGTCAGGAGATCAAGACCATCCTGGCCAATATGGTGAAACCCCATCTCTACCAAAATACAAAAAATTAGCCAGCTTCGGTGGCATGCACCTGTAGTCCCAGCTACTTGGGAGGCTGAGGCAGGGGAATCGCTTGAGCCCGGGAAGTGGAGGTTGCAGTAAGCCGAAATTTCGCCACTGCACTCCAGCCTGGCAACAGAGCAAGACTGTCTCAAAAAACAAAACAAAAAAACAAAAAAAACCTAAAAATTGTTTTAAAAAATCTATCTATTGGCCAGGCGCGGTGGTTCACGCCTGTAATCCCAGCACTTTGGGAGGCTGAGGTGGACAGATCACGAGGTCAGGAGATCGAGACCATCCTGGCTAACATGGTGAAACCCTGTCTACTAAAATACAAAAAGTTAGCCGGGCATGGTGGTGGGTGCTTGTAGTCCCAGCTACACCGAAGGCTGAGGCAGGAGAATGGCGTGAACCCGGGAGGCGGAGCTTGCGGTGAGCTGAGATCCGGCCACTGCACTCCAGCCTGGGGACAGAGCGAGACTCCATTTCAAAAAAAAAAAAATCTCTCTCTCTATATCTATCTATCTATCTATCTATCTATCTATCTATCTATCTATCTATCTA
>NC_045455.1:87923426-87988089 GCF_002776525.5 Piliocolobus tephrosceles
CTATCTATCTATCTATCTATCTATCTATCTATCTATCTATCTATCTAGATATTTTAGTATAATTCCTTATACTTGATGTGTTTATTGAGCTCTTTCCTTTGGAAGGTTCAGTAAGTTTCCTCAGGTCTAGTCCGTGAGAGTCAAATACTTGCGTGGTTTAGGTCAGACGTGGACTGGAAGAACGCATTGGTTAAGGTAAGCGGCTGTTAAATATTAGAGCTCTGAGGTGACAAGGAGGAACCTGGCAAAAGACATCAGAGTGATTCAGAGGCTAAAGGCCAGGCTGAGGGCCCACCCTCTCAGCCACCCCATCTGGCTTGGGAATGTCCTGTATGTCACAGAGAGGGCAGCTGGACATCAGACTATGTCCAGGGCCCAGGGGAAAGGGCAATTGGCTGACTTTTGTACCAGAAAGGGCCAGTTTGGACTGGACGGCCGAGGAGAGTGAATTCATTCAGATCAGCACCTCCCCAAGGGACGGAGGTAAGGAGGAGAATCTGAAGGCACCCCTCTGGAGAAAGGGAAAGAAGTCACTGATTTCTTCTGTGGAGAGAGAAAATGAGGCACTTCTGGGTGTGGGGTAAGGAGAAGAAGGGGCGACTCCAAATGACACACGCAGCTTCACAGAGACCAGGCTGCCTCCGGGGCTGTCCTGGATGCTCTGTGCAGAAACCTGAAATGTGCCGAAGGAGTGGCGAGGGGTAGAGAGGTCTCTGTGGATGTCTGGGTGGGGAAGCAGAGCCCCTGCTCTCTTCTCCCAAAGGAAGCCAACAGACACTGCTGCCTATCAGGATGGGCTTTGACAGCCAGATGGCTTCTGACTGTCACACAGACGTCTCCAAAATGAGGAGCTCCTTTCAATTCATTTGAGGCTCATCTAGGAAGAGCAGAGGATGTTGTAAAATCAAACGGAAAGGAATGTCGGGGCCATGTAGACACTCACCCACTTCTGGGGGCCTCTCCACAGCTGAGGACTTCAGCTCCTCCACTGGGCTTGGGGGCCATCACTGGAGCCTTCTGACCCTTGACTCACAGGGACAGCCCAGTCCCAGCCTGATGAGTGAAGGGACCACGGCCTCCCAGCTGAACTCCTGCAGGGCAGGCCGGAAGGAGCAGGCAGCCCCGGAGCCCCCCTCCCAGTGTCTGACGGGAAGATAGAATAGAGGAGGCGAGATGACAGCCTCCTCTACTTCTTTTCAAGGAAAGTAATTTCTTTTCAAGAAAAAAAAAAAAAAAGAGACAAATCCTTTGATTGTGTTAATACCCAAAGGAGTGGTGAGGCTGAGGAGGGAGCGTCGTGTTAAGAGAGAAAGCTGGGATTTCATGAATAATTTAAATCTATTATTCTTGGGTTTGGCTAGCTATTTAACACACATTTTGGGGGCTTTATTACTCTGTGTCCGGAACTTTGATAAAAACATAAAAATTTCTCCATTTTAATCTTATTTCTCACCAACACTCCCCACAATCCATCTGGCCAGAGGTTCTAGCTACGGATCAACCCAGTCAGGGCCCTGAGCTCAGTGCTGTGTGGGCAGCACTGAACGTGGGCTACCCCGCTCCCGAGGCTTGTTTTGATGCCCCCGTGACTTGATGGAACCTCTGTCTCCTGGCTAGTGTCAGAATCCCAGATCACGGACTGAACAGGATATTGGGACTTAATCAAGGTTTGCTGAACGAATGCATGAAATTTCCAAGGTGATGTTGAAAAATGGGGATTCTGGCATTCCCCTCTCCCCCACACATTTTAACTGGGTGACTTGAGTGGTAGGTCAGTGGACAAAATGGCTGGAGGGGTTTTGGGACCCCTGGACAGTTGTTGGCATCTGCAGTAGACACGGTTCTGGGGAGGAGCTCCCTGTGGTGAAGGCTGCTTCTCAGTTCTGCACTTGTCTGGGACAGCCGGGGGCCTCAATGCTGTCCGACGGCAGCTCCTCATCTTAACATCTCAGTGACAGTAGATAAGTGATGTTATCAATAGTGACAATAACAACAAAAAATAGCTAAAATGTATTGAACTTTTACTACCGGTGTGTTTCAGGCACTTTTCTGAAAACTTTGCACTTGCTAACTCATTTAATCCTCTAATGTCCCTATAAAATAAGGAACAGTATTATTATTGCCCCCAGTTTTACCGATGGGAAGACTGAGGCACACAGAGATTAAGTAACTTGAGCAAGGACACACTACTAGAAAGTGGCAGGACTGGAATTCTAATAACCCTGAGGGTCAACCCAACAGCTTGTGAAGAAAGTGGCAGAACTGGGAGTCAACCCAACAGGTTTTGAAGGCTTTTTCCAGACAATGAGAAACAAAGTCTAGAAACAGTTTTTAGGGTTTTCATTCATTTATCCACTAATGTATTTGATGAACATAAGTGCTTAATGTCCTAGGCCCCATGTTTTATTGTTTAAATAATCAAATAAAATGATCTATTTCACAGCATGGTGACTACAGTCAATAATAATCTTTTTATACTTGGAAATTGCCAAGAGAGTAGGCTTTAAAAAAAATTTTTTTTTAATTGAGGCAGAGTCTCACTCTGTCACCCAGGCTAGAGTGCAGTGGCACGATCTTGGCTCACTGCGTCCTCACCCTCCTGGGTTCAAGCGATTCTCCTGCCTTAGCCTCCCTAGTAGGTGGGACTACAGGCACCTGCCACCATGCCAAGCTAACTTTTCTATTTTTAGTAGAGATGGGGTTTCATCATGTTGGCCTGGCTGGTCTCAAATTCCTGACCTCAAGTGATCCACCCACCTCGGCCTCCCAAAGTGCTGGGGTTACAGATGTGAGCCACCTTGCCCCACCTTCAAGAGAGTAGATTTTAAATGTTCTTACTACTCAAAAATGATAAATATGTGAGGTGATAGGTATATCAGAAAGCTTGACTTCATCATTCACAATGTATACATATATGGAAAACATCAAGTTGCACACCATAAATACATATAATTTTTATTTATCCAAAATAATCCAATAAAATGGGTTTTTTGTTTGTTTGTTCATTTGTTTTTTTGAGAAGGAGCCTCGCTCTGTCATCCAGGCTGCAGTGCAGTGGCACAATCTCAGCTCACTACAACCTCTGCCTCCCGGGTTCAAGCGATTCTCCTGCCTCAAACTCCCTAGTAGCTGGGACTACAGGCACACACCACCAGGCCCGGCTAATTTTTGTATTTTTACTAGAGACGGGGTTTCACCTTGTTAGCCAGGACGGTCTCGATCTCCTGACCTTGTGATCCACCCACCTCAGCCTCCCAAAGTGCTGGGATTACAGGCGTGAGCCACCGCGCCCCGCCTTAAAATGGGATTTATTACAGTCTAGCTTTACCCTTTGGATAGTAAGAAACAAACTGGGTGAAATAGATTCTTTGAATCCTAAAACTAAGGTACCTTAGAGAGACGTTCAAGTTACAGTGGTCTAGGAGGGCTCGGTGGCTCAAGCCTGTAATCCCAGCACTTTGGGAGGCCGAGACGGGGGGATCACGAGGTCAGGAAATCGAGACCATCCTGGCTAACACAGTGAAACCCCGTCTCTACTAAAAAATACAAAAAACTAGCCGGGCGAAGTGGCGGGCGCCTGTAGTCCCAGCTACTCGGGAGGCTGAGGCAGGAGAATGGCGTAAACCCGGGAGGCGGAGCTTGCAGTGAGCTGAGATCAGGCCACTGCACTCCAGCCCGTGCGACAGAGCGAGACTCCGCCTAAAAAAAAAAAAAAAAAAAAAAAGTTACAGTGGTCTACCTAGTCACGTATTTGTTTTGGTGACTGAAGAAAAACCTCCACCATTAACAGAAAACAAAATTGGGTTTCTAGACTAAGGTTGAGTCCATTTAGGTTCTGCTATGATGATTATTGGCCAGTAGGTGGCAGTCCAGGATCAATATTGAGCTCTAGTGCTGTTGGGCAAAGTACCTTCTCCAGCCACTCGGTTCCTATAGATTAAAGATGAGGCAAAGGTTTTCCAGGAAAAAAAACTGACAACTAGTAAAGGGAAGAAAGTTGAAACACACATGCACTAACCTGAACAAATTCAGGACGGATTTGTGTTATAAAATTAAAGAGCAATACAACTTTCATAAGAGTTAATTGTGCATTTCCGCTGGCTATGGTGACTCACACCTGTAATCCCAGAACTTTGGGAGTCTGAGGTTGGAGGATCGCTTGAGCCCAGAAGATTGAGGCCACAGTGAGCCATGATTGCACCACTGCACACCAGCCTGCATGACAGAGCAAGAACCCTGTCTCAAAAGAAAAAAAAAATGTACATCTCTGTGCCTTTCAGAATTATAGTAACACCACAATTTATTACTTTATGCTTATTAAACAACATTTTTGTGGAATGAATGGTGTTGGATACTAATAAGTTCCTTATAATACAGGCTGTGAAGGTTTTAGATCAAGCTATTAAAGTATGTTTGTTTATTCAGTCAAAAAAAACAAAAAACAAAAATCACTCCTTACCAAAAGTGCTGTGTTGGTCAAAAAATACTCACTGAGTGCCCACTGTGCCCCAGGGATTGTCGTGGGCACTGGGAATGGGGTAGTGACCAAGACAAGCCCTTGCCTTAAATGAGATTACATTCTAGTGAAGAGAGACAGAATTAACATTAAAAATACCATTATTTCAGGTTCTAGAAATTCTCAGAAAAAATATACGCAATATGGCAGAAAATATGTAATAACGGAGGTCTTTCTTAGGAGGTTAAAATTTAAGACCGAACGATGAGAAATAAGTAGCTGAAATCTAGGATGAGGCCACTCTTAGAAAAGGAACCTAAAAGGGTGCAATGCCTCATGCCTGTAATCCCAGCACTTTAGGAGGATGAGGCAGGTGGATCACTTGAGGTCAGGAGTTTGAGACCAGCCTGGCCAACATGGTGAAACCCAGTCTCTACTAAAAATACAAAATTAGCGGGGCATGGTAGTGCACACCTGTAATCCTAGCTACTCTGGAGACTGAGTCAGGAGAATCACTTGAACGCGGAAGATGGAGGTTGCAGTGAACCGAGATCACACCACTGCACTCCAGCCTGGGTGACAGGATGAGACTCCGTCTCAAAAACAAAAAAAGGCAAAGGAACCTGAGACCAGGATGAATTTGACATTTCTGGGGCACAGGAAGATCAAGGTAGTTGGAAAATAGTAAGGAGTGGAAGGATGTGAGGAAGAGGCAGCAAGGGCTCGATCATGTAAAGCTGCTTAGGTCTAATAAGGAACTTGCTTCTCCATTTGCAGTGGGTCACTGGGGTTTATGCTTTAGGATGGTGATGTGGGGGCTATGTCAGATGCAGGGGGCCAGGTCGAGGGGCCGCTGCAGTAGTAAGAGTAAGAGATGAGGTTGCTTGGACTGGTTTGGAGCAGCAGAGATGGAGAGATGCAACTGGATTCTCAGAATAGGGCTTACAGTTAAGAGTCAACAGGATTTTTTTAAAAATGGATTTGATGGCGGAAGGCAGATCAGAAACAAAACTGAATGGTCACTCCTAAGTTTTCAGTCTGAGCCACTGGGTGGCTTCTGGTGCCATTTTCTTAGTTGAGGAAGACTTAGAGTTGAGAAGACAGGATGGAGGAAAGAGTTTGCTGAGTCTGAGGTACCCAAAAATCATCCAGATGAAAATGCTGACTGCTCAGTTGCAACAGAGAAGCTTGGTGAAACACTGAGAGTTAAACTATATCTGGCTGTCATCAAAGAATGGATGACATTTCAAACCATAGGACTGGTTGAGGGCACTTAGCAAGTACATTGGTGTAAATAGTGAAGGGACGAGATGTGGGTACTGAGTCCTGTGGTACTTCTGTGCTAGTGAACTCTTTGGCAGAGCAAGATGAAAGTAGGCAAAGGGTGTCTCTGAAGGTAAGTGGTAGTCATTCTTTTTTGAGACAGAATCTTGCTCTGTCACCCAGGTTGGAGTGCAGTGGCGCCATCTCGGCTCACTGTAACCTCCGCCTCCCGGGTTCAAGCAATTTTTCTGCCTTGAGTAGCTGGGATTACAGGCGCGTGCAACTACACCCAGCTAATTTTTGTATTTTCAGCAGAGACGAGGTTTCACCATGTTGGTCAGGCTGATCTCGAACTCCTGACCTCATGATCCACCTGCCTCGGCCTCCCAAAGTGCTGGGATGCCAGGTGTGAGCCACTGCGCCCGACCATTTATAGTCACTTTTAAGGAGAGAGGGCCAACCAGGTGACATGGTCTGGAGAGGTTGAGAAAGAAGAGGCCAGGCACTGGTCTTTGGGCTCAGGCAAGATGTCCTTAATGAGTACAGATCAGTTGGTACAGTGGCTCGAAGCTTGACAGAGTGAGCCTGGAAATGGAGGTGAGGAAGTGGAGAGGCCAGGAGACAACTCCTTTCAGGTCTTTTCTGTAAGGAGGAGCAGAGAAATAGGGAGAAACAAGAGGGAAACAGGGAATCAAGGGAGAACGTTATATTGTTTATGGGATGAGTGATTCTAAGGCATGTTTGCACATTGATAAGGGTAAGCGGTGTGGGGATGCAGAAATAGATATTTGAAATTGCAGAAGCAAAGTCTTTGACAGGAAAGGAGAGCCAGCTTCAAGAACACAAATGGCGGGGGTTGGCCTTCCCTAGGAAGAACAGATTGTCCATTGTACCAGGGATAAGAACATACCCAGACACCGCTGGGTATGGACCAGGAGGCAGTTGGACTGTGATGGGATTCTGGGCTTCCATGGCCACAGTTGCCCACCCTGTTCCTCTCCATAGAACAATGAATGTCTGCTCTGTGCCAGGAATTATTCTAGGTACAAAATTTCAGGTCCTGTGGTCCCCGCAAATAACACACATCCACACCTACATCTATAGACGTGACACACCAATGGCTTAGGAGGTAAGCCCAGAATTTCAAGAAAGACTGAAGAATGGGCAACACTTAGATTCCCTGAGAACCACGGGCTGTCTGACTGGCCTGGCTAGCGTCTGGGCTTCCAGGTGGGGGACACTGAGGGCTGGAGCAGGGAGATGGCACCTACTCGCACAGTCTCCAGTCTCCCACTGGGGCTTATGGGCACAGCTTAGGGATCGCATGCTGGCACTGGCAGGGAACTGGGTCCTTGCTGCAGGGCAGTGGGCACAGTAGGCACCATTCCCGATGTACTTACTCAAGGGACCAGTAGTTTGGGGCAATGAAGATGGGATATTGGCCAGGTGAGGTCAGGCTGTGTTTCTTCTGAGCTACCATCCTCTACCTGATTCCTCACACCTTTTTCTTGTTAGGCGCAGCTGAGAGACAGAGAAAGGGGAGGGAGAGAAAGGGGGGGAGAAAGAGAGAGAGCGAGAGAGCGAGCGAGCGAGAGAGCGCGCGCGCGCGCGAGAGAGACGGCTGAGAGAGAGAGTAAATTCCAGTTTCTCCTTTTGAGTCTCTTTTCTTCTGCCCTTTGCTCTGCTAGTTTATCTGCGTCTTTTCTCTTCCCGCCGCTGCAAGTGTGGAAAACTCATGCTCAGTTCTAGGCAAACATTAACCCCGGGGGGCCTTTCCAAGCCGGAGACAAACTCTGGAGAGTGAGAAGCGAGATGCGAGGGCACCAAGGGCAAGAAGGGGGCCAGGCGTGCGCCGGGTTGGCGGCCGCCGTCTCCCTCTGCTGCGCGGCCTGCGCGGGGAGCCTGGTGGGGGCGGCAAGAGGACAGACCCCGTGCCCGGGCCTCCCACCAGCGACCACCTCCCTCGCAGCTTGGGCTGATCCTCCAGACAGCATGCAATGGTGGGGGGCGGGGGGGATGAAAGTCCCCCGACTGGACGGGGGACCTAGCGGCTGCTCTGAAACGCTGAACACTTGAGGAGCAGGCGCGGAAGGTCCAGCCGCCCAAGACTCGCATTTTCCCCTCCTCCGCAGCCCAGGCAGGTTGCCATCCTGGGCCTGGTTGAGTGCGGAGGGGATCCGGGCGGGAGCTGAGCTCGGTTCCCCAGGCCGGGCAAGTGGACGCGTGGCACGACCAACCCCGGGCCCAGGGCTGGGGCTGCTCCCCCACGTGGGGAATTTAACTCTCATATTTCGCACTACCGGGACGCGGCTGGACGCGGGAAGCGGGAAAGACCCATCCCTGTTTGCAGTCCGAGGGGCAGGACACCCACAGAGGGGCTCTACCACAGTGGTGTTAGGCCGACTCGGTGGCTCACACCTGTAATCCCAGCACTTTAGGAGGCCGAGGCCGGAGGATCGCTTGAACCCAGGAGGCAGAGGTTGCAGTCAGCCGAGATCGCCCCACTTCACTCCATCCTGGGGGACAGAGCTGTCTTGAAAACACACACACACACACACACACACACACAAAAACAAAAAACAGTGGTGTTAGAGGGATGGGATTATTGGTGACATGACTTTCGTTTTGAACTTTCCTTAACCTTGCAGGGGCAGCCGTGCCCTGAAAACGCCTGTGATTTGGAGTAGAGGGTCCAGGTGCAGTGTGGTGAGTGACCCTAGGCAGGTCACTAGTTCTTTTTGAGCCTTCACTGAATCATCTCTTACATGGGGATGTTACCCCCGGTTCTCCGTGTCTTTCAGGGAGAAATTAGTTCCTGAGTTAAATGGTGCAGTATCAATCATCTTTTTATTAGACAGAAACAATAAGTTTAAGGAAGAGGACGTCTGCCTTACAGGGGGTTTAATTTTCAGCTCCTTTGAGATAAAATTCATTCAATGGTGTTTTACATGCGCGCCTTTTCCCAGCGCCAGAGGCGGAAAACCGCTTTACTGAGATACACAGACAGGTACTTCCTGAGGCGCCTCAGTCCAGTTTCACTGGGTTTACTACGACTAATAATGACTGTTGCTGTTTACTAAGTATTAGGCGATGTGTTTTAAGTAAATGAATTGTCTCTAATCCTCACAACTCTTCAGCAAGTTAGGCATCACCCGCATTTTACAAATCATGGCGCCCTGCTCACCATATCTGGAATCTTGCCTCGCCCCGAGGATTCTAATTTTCACTTTAGACAGCTGAGCAAGATGATTGCCCAGCGCTCACTCCGGGAAATCCCTGGGACTGAAAATCGCAGGTAACTCGCCAGAGTTTTTCAATTTTAGGCCTAGGAGATTATGCCAAGCTTTCCTTTAAGTAAACGCTGTTCTCTGGGGCCTCTGGAATCTACAGTCGGAGAAGGGGAACAAGCCCGGCCGGTGGGGGATGGGTGGGTGCAATTTCCTAAATAGAGGAAAGCCACTTTCATCCAAAGGGCTGTGGAACTCTGGCTAGAGGTGGGTTTCTTTGCAGTTAATCATCTGCAAGGCTCTTTGGATGCCTGATTCCAGAAACCCAGAACTCACACTTAGGGTCACAAAATCCAGGGCTTTTATTTGCCGAGCCCCATGGATGTTATCCCTATGGATGCACCCCGCCCCTGTCCGTTCTCCTTTGGAGCAGAACGAAACCCATTCCAGAGCTTTTGCAGGAAGTCTTCAGGCCTTTGCGTCCGGCCCCTTTAGACATCAAAGCCCCCCCTGAGAGCAAAGGACTTTGAAAGATAGGAAGAACTCAGGCTCCTTATCGCGTCTCTGCTCCCTCCCGAACTAGTCGTAAATTCCGAGCCTCAGCGGCCGCCCTCTCTCTCCTCCGCTCTTCTTGACCCAAGGTCTCAAAAGACAAACGTGTCACTTCCCGCCCCGCCCCTGGATCCTGGTCCCGACCGAAAGTGGTGGGGACCGAGAAGCGCAAGGTCCAGGACTTGTTAGAGGGGCGCTCCAAGGACGTCCCTGCGCCGCCAGGACACCACTGCCTGGGGACTCTACTTCACCCTCCCGCAGCCTTCTTTGGGGCGGGGCGGGGCAGGGGGGCCGGGCTCGGCCTACGCGCCCCTTCGAGTGCGCGGTGCGGCGCGGGCGCGGTGACGCGCTCCCGACTGTGTCTGTGCTTCTCCGCAGGCCAGGAGGGCATCCTGCGCTGCCACCCGGACCTGGCGGGCAGCGAGCTGCGGCGGGGCACGCTCACGGCCGAGTCGCAGCGGGAACAGAGCGGCGCGGGCCTGACCACCCTGGGCGCGGACGAGCGGCTCCGGCTGGAGGAGCTCAATGCGCGGTACCGCGCCCGCTTCGGCTTCCCCTTCGTGCTGGCCGCGCGCTTCAGCGACCGGGCGGCGGCGTCGCGTGAGCTGGAGCGCCGTCTGCTCTGCCCGTCCGCGCAGGAGCTACGCACCGCTCTGGGCGAGGTGAAGAAGATCGGCAGCCTGCGCCTGGCCGACCTCCTCCGCGCCGACCCTGCCAAGCTGTAGCTGCCGCGCGGGCCAGGGACCTGGGAGGCACAACCGGACGCGCGGGGGCCACGGCCCGGAGCTGTGCGTCCTGGGCGGGAGGCGGACTCGGGCCTGAAACAGCGTCCATACACGTGCACAAAGGAAGTGGAGAATTGAGGCAATCATACGAGTAATGGGTCCTTTTGTCCACCCACCCACACGAGCACACGTTGCCAAAATATTCGTATTGTTTAGTGCTTTGCCCCGGATTTATCCAGCTCACTGCTTCAATTCTTCACTCCCTTTGCGGCCCCCGACACCACCGGCCTTTGTGGATTCCAAAGCGTTTATCCAGTTCTCCCCAACCCTCTCCTGCTAAGCCCGAACTGCAAAGCAAAACGGACGGAAAAGGAATCTTTTATGCTACAGCGGTTTGTCTGTTTGTTTTTCTCTTTTCCCACTTCATTTGCTGCACTCGACCTTTACATGTGAGCGGAAGCGGTGTTCTCGCTCTTGGGCACTAGGGGAACAGACTGGGAGCCAGGAAAGTCAAACGCTGGCCTCGGTCCGGCCTAGGGAGCCGGGGAAGCCGCGGGAGGGAGGCAGTGGGCCGGGGAGAGCCCTCCGAAGGCCTGGCTTTGGGAAGGCGCCCCGTGGGGACGGACGGAATAGCTGCAGCCATCGCTCCTAAAAGGCAGGGGACCGGGGGGCTTCCATGCCGGACGGGCCTGAAGATCTCTCCCGGAGGTCGGCCTTTGGGAGTTGGCTCGACTGCCCTGGGAAACCCATCAATTATTAAAATAATAACACTCATTGAGCAGCGCTGGGTATTTGGATCCCAGAATGAAGCGAGATTGCAGTGTCAAGTAAACGGAGGGAAGTGCCCATAGAAATCTTTGCTTGTCAGCCCTGGAGTTTCAGACCCGTATTAGGCTGGGCAGCTTCCTGCACCAGCAGCCAGACTGTCCACTGGGGGAAAGTACATTAGCATCCTGCGGAGGAGCCCACCACATTCTACCACCCGCCGACACTCCCACCACCCCCCACACACGGAAGGTGTAAAGAGCCCCAACAAATACTACTTAGGCTTCTATTGGCAGAGGAGAAAGGAAACACCCATGGTCTCCCCAGCAAAGACAAAGTAACAGGCGAAGGCCAGAGGTGGTCCTTTTGAAGACAAGAGCTTCTATTAGTCACCAACCCTGTCCAGGGTTAGCAGCAGCAGCAGCAGCAGCCACAACAGCAGCAGCAAGGAAACCTTTCCACAAAGAGCTGCGTGGCTGCACCCTTGGTTCTGGGGCTGATTTTCCATAGAAATAAATCATCCCTGGAGCACTAGGAATTTTAGGCAAGGAAGCCCTTTTCCCGTTTCCATCTCACAGTATTTCCTGCTGTGGTAAGGCTGAAGGAAAGAGAAGCTGGTAGTGGGGCAGGTGCTACCAGCGTCCCAGGCCTTGTGTCTAGACACCTTCTCTGGGTGTAGGAGAACTATGTGCACACCGTGAAGAAATTTCCATGGCTCACTCCTATTCTTTGGGACCCTGCAGCAATGGTGGGGTGCTAGGCCTGGGCCAGACACCTGCCTCTCTCTAGCCAGGGTAACCTGGGGATTTCCTGACATACACATTAACTTGCTGCTTGGTGAAGAGGATTTTCTGACCCAGGATCCAAATACCACAGGCGGGGCCTAAGACTCAGAATAACCCACTGCAGTCAGGAACCCTGTCCCAAGCCTGGGGATAAACCCCAAGCTTAGACAAACCAAGCCCCAGATGCAGAGTCTGTGCTCTTTATGTAAAGGAGCTCATGTGAGATGCACAGATCCCACCAGGGCTGGGTTCCCCGCATGAGAGTAGATGAGCTCAGAACCTCCCAGAGACGACCCCGTTGTCTCCAATTACACAGTTACATTTCAACAGTTCAAAGCTTGTCCGGAAAATGGTTTATTCCTGCGGGAAGGGATGCAGATGGGGGCAGATGCTGAGTCTGTCCCTTTAGAAGGTGCTGGAGCTGCGCGGCGCCTCTTCCGGAACACCTGAGCATAAGCAGCCGCGAGGGCGAGCGCAGGACGCGGGCCGTGGGCGCCGGGCTGGGAAGAGCCCGGACCAAACCCGCGGGTGGCTCTGATTCTCCCCTTCGGGAGGAGCTCTGCGCAGAGGCCGTGGCTCGCGTGGGCAAGTCACCTGTGGCGGCCTGGCAGGGCCGTTCTCTCCGGCAGCTTGCTCTTGGCTCAAATAACGACATGCCTTGGCCTGGCAGAGCCACTTTCCGCTTTCTGGCCTCTTGTGCGCCCGAGGCGGGAGAGGAGCCCCGGCCGCGTGGACCCCAGCTTGTGCAGCAATCATCGCACATTGACTCTACGCCCTGCTGCTCAGGGAAGGGACAGCCCGGGGCGCAGCCAGCGAGCTTCAGGGGGTACGGAAGTGGTTAGGGCAGATTTCAGGGTGAACAATTAATATTTTACTTACTAATTCGTTAAAAACACAAAGACAACAAAACCAATCACGGTGGCAAGGCCAAGAAGAGTTGGAAGGCAAGGGGCTGATTTCAATTTCTGTAAATCGACGACCCTCCAAGCACAGTCCCTTACGAAGTGGGTGCGGCTTTGCGGATTTTCACTTCCCTTGGGAATGTCCAAGCCCCGGCAGGAGAACGCTCCCAGTAAAGGGTCGGAAGAGCGCAGCTCTGGATAAGAACTCAGGAACCGACCTGGGCTTGTCACTCACCTCTGTAACTTAACTGGGTCACGGAATGGGGCCACCTCTTTATTAACCCGGAAAGGTAGGCATTTTGGTCTGTGAGCCCAAAAGATGTCTACGGACACTAAAATTGAAAGGAAGGAAAGGGAAAAGGGCAACATAAATTCTATACATAATCTTTACCCATTTTAAATATGACACATTTCTAGAGATTAGCCACAGGATATCAGTTCTGACTCAAAAATAGAGAGGAGCTCTTCTTCTTCTTCTTCCTTCTTCCTTCTTCCTTCTTCCTTCTTCTTCTGAGACGGAATCTCACCCTGTCGCCCAGGCTGGAGTGCAATGGTGAGATCTCGGTTCACTGCCAACTCCGCCTCCTGGCTTCAAGTGATTCTCCTGCCTCAGCCTCCCAAGTAGCTGGAATTACAGGCGTGCACCTCCACTCCCAGGTAATTTTTGTATTTTTTAGTAGAGACGGGGTTTCACCGTGTTGGTCAGGCAGGTCTCGAACTCCTGACCTCGTGATCCACCCGCCTCAGCCTCCCAAAGTGCTGGGATTACAGGCATGAGCCACGGTGCCCGGCCGAAGAGGAATTCTTCTAAGGAAGTATTTACTGTGAGACAAAAGTAGATGGATACCATCTTTGTCAACTGGAGAAAAATCTGGGATGGAATTTATGGAAAATTCATGCAATAAATGAATAAACCACAGTTATGGGGTGCCTGTGAAAGACATAGGGCGTGGAGCGTGGTCAGAACTGTAGCAATAGCAGAACCTGATTGTTCTGGTACTGTTTGGTGTGGGGGGTGGGATTGGGAAAATGGGAATCTCTAACTCGTGCTGGTTCGTTTTGCAGTTGGAGTGCAATGTTTCCAGGTGGCACCAGCAGCTGTAGTAATAATAAACATCTATACAGATCACTATGGGTTGCAAAGAACGCACATACTGTAGCTCATTTACTTTAAGGGACTTGAACAGCTAGCTGTGCAACTTGGGAAAAATCATCTAACCTCTCTGGGCCTTGGGTTCACCTTTGTAAAATGGAAAGGTTAAACAGACTTTAAGACCCCTGGCTCCCCTCCAGGGAATGCAGCTAGCCAATGGGCCCAGTAACTCAAGAAGAGCAGAGCCTTATTTAAGCTCCTTCCCTTAGCCACATAAAACTTACCCTGTAGGACTTCCTAGGAACATATTTTCATGTGGCAAACAAAGGTCATTCCAGGCACGAGACAATGGTGAGTGAACAAATGTTCATTGAAAGCTCTCCACTCCAAAGCCACGTGGTAACAGTTGGCTGGTGCTGCCTGGGAAGCCCGGGCTCCTAGCATCAAGAGGTTTCCTTTGGGTTGGAAGTCCTGGTTCCCACTAGGGACACCAATCTTTGAGACCTCCAAGTCCCTCCCTCTTGAGGATTTAAATCATCCTCTGTCCTCACCCACCACACAGAATGTGTCATACAATGCCCAAACAGTGTCCACAGGCCCTAGTTTCAGAAGAAAGGAAGAAAATGGGCAACGACTATTTATTTGCCTAACTTTTACGCAATGTACCAAACCAGATTTCTGTACCCAAATATTACACTTTCTCCTGAGGCTCTTAATTTTCCTTGATGTCTTGGATGTGAGAATATATTTTGGATAGAGAAGCATAAATTAAAAAAAAAAAAAGTGTTCATTGCCTTGGATCAGAAAGCTTGGCAGTCTGTTCACAACAAACGTAAAACAGCTGGCTTTTCTCATCGCATTCTCCTGCAGCCTGGTCCCTGAGTGGTAATGTTAGCCCACATGACCTCCCATTAATTCAGAAACATTTCCTCAGGTAAAGAGGGTCAGACACCCAGTTTGCTTTGGAAGAAGACATGCTTCACTCCACTGGGCAAGGACACATCTGCTGCTGTGAATGAAGGCTGGGTGGCTGTGGGCAGCTGCGGTCCCTCCCTGCTGTTCAGGGTGGACATGTTGGGATCCATTGTGGCCTGATAGGGCTGGACAGGTGGCGGACTCCAGGGAGGCCCTACTGAAAGGACAGTGTCATTGATTTCCTTCCGAGAGATGTTAGCTGAGTGGGCTGTGGCAGGGCAAGACAGGGTTGTTGGGGTCAAACTAACCATTACTGAGCCTTTCTTTGTGTGAGTAGATGGCTGATTGAGTGCAATGGCTGAAAGACTCCCTAAACTCCGAATTGAGTAGAGATGGAGCTGTTTTTCCACAGCCGTATAGATGGCCAAGCTGAATAATTTTGTCAGCTGATATTCTCTTCCTTTTCACTCCTTAATTATCCCTGAAATTCAGATCAATGCAAGGTAAGAGTTTCCTGTGCAAGGTATAGAAGACTACATTATTTGGATAATTTTATTGTCCTTTTTTCAAATTAAAAAAAAATTTTAGAGACAGGGTCTCCCTCTGTCACCCAGGCTACAGTGCAGTGGCACAACCATAACTCACTATAACCTCGAACTCCTGGGCTCAAGCCATCCTCCAACCTCAGCCTCCCAAGAAGCTGAGGCTACAGGTGCACATCACCACACCCAGCTAATTTTTAAAATTTTTTTATAGAGATAAGGTCTCGCTTTCCTGGGCTCAAGTGATCCTCCTGCCTCAGCCTCCTAAAGTGCTGGGATTACAGGTGTGAGCCCCTGTGCCTAGCTGGACAATTTTCTTGATCTAAAAAAGATTTAGAAAATCAACTTACATGCTAAGGTGGGTAGAGATGGCCTGCCCTAACTGGGCTATGTTAGTCAGTGGACTCGCCAATTTCCAGGAGCCACAATTATCAGGCAGAGCAGGGTCCCCTTAGTCAGAGCAAATACTAGGACCTTTGAGCAGGGAGGGAACTGTGTCAGTGATGTCTGGATTTAAGGAATGTTTCATCTGCCTGGAGGGGCAGCCCGCCCTTCCAGCAGCCTCCTGCTTCCCACCCCCTTTGTGGCCCCTGCCCTTGCCACCAGCCAGGATCCTGTGTGCCTGGTCCCTTTCTGAAGAATGTGGAATGGCCTCTATACTGTCAGTAACAGAGGCGTCCTTTTGATAACCTGATCGTGGCCACTCCTGCAGTTTTACTGTTGCTTCATTTACCAGGGTCTCTTTTTTTCCCCGCCCTTTTCTGCCTTAGATGTCAACTCTAGCTCTGGCTTTGTGGAGTTGCAGTTTCAGCCCCAGGCCAACCGCAGGCCCGAGCTTCCCAAACAAGTTTGCCTCTCCCAGAGTGAGTTGCTGCAGGCTTCTCTGGTCCAGCAGCAGGACTTACAGGGTGGAAGGGCACCTCTGGCATCAGGGGGTAAGGAATGACCACCCCCGTCCCTTCCTGCGCGCTGCTCAGTGCAGGCCAAAAGGCTCCTAAGAAAGCTGCCAAGTACCTGGGGCCTAGGACTAAGAAAGCCCTGCATGGAGCCCTGATGTGGGTGGCCTCTGCTTCCTCCCAGGGACACAGGCCTGCGCTTAGAAGCTGGAGAGGCTGGAGAGGCTGCCCCTGAGCACAGCCAGTCATGGGGCACCAAACTGCTCTCCAGAGGCCAGTCATGGGACACCAAACTGCTAGGGGCCAGGACTCTCTAAAGGCAAAGATGACCAGGCTCCTAGAGTTTTGTCAGCCACCTTCTACCCTCTCTGACTGTTCCCACAACCCTGCCTTTTCAGGGACCCAGCTGGGCCCTCTCCTGGCTGAGAGCAAGCTGGATGTACCGGGATGCTTACATTCTGAGAAGCTTGTCCAAGGACATCAGTTACCAGCTCCTTTCCCCTCACCGAACAGTCTAGACCCTGGGACCACAGCTGTGCCATGCCATTGCTAAGGAGACCCATTTTTGCAATGAGGGAAATGTTCATTTTCACAATGATTTCCTTTCCATGGCTGGAGCACTCCAAGTGAGCCTCAGGCTTCCCTGTGGCTTGGCCTGCTATGGGGCCTGGCTTGACCTGAGGGACCAGCAGCCCTGCCCGCTCCCAAAGCAGTTGGATGAGCAGGCCAGAGCCATTTCTTCAGGGCACAGCACAGAGACACAGCTGGAAAACGGGGACAATTAGCCAGAGGCCGACAGCCTGGGCCATAAAAACGCAGGAAGCGGCCACCGCAGGGCAGAGGGAATGGCTGTCCCTAATAAAGCGATTGTTTCAAAGAATGCCCACATTCCGAAGACATAGGCTGGAGCCTCAGCCTCGGCTTCCAGAGCTCAGGCCTGGGAAGGGGGGAATGTGGGGGATGGAAAGGGGAATTGTGTCTCCAGGAAGAGGAGGAAGATGTTTGCTAGATCAAAAGTTCGAAGTGCCCACCACTTAACCTCCCACATTCCCGCCCCATCAGGTCTGCAGACCTCCCCTACTGCCCTTCTCTCAATGATTTGGGTTTTGTAACCGGGTTTGCAATTTACTTCCGGTTTTATTTCTCTGAAAGTCCGATGACACTCGGCTGTCCAGGCCAGGCCCTGGAAGTCCCCCAGGAGGACCAGCTCGGTCTCCCACCTCTTGAGTGCACAACTCCTTGGCCCCTGAGTACCCCGCCACCCTCATTTTTAGCCTTCTTCCTTACAAACACGAAGGGTGGGAGGAACCAAAAAACAGGGGATCCCGCAGCCCTAGGTTAGTTCTGATCGCTTTCAGGTGTGTCTGCAGAGGCAACTTGCTGGTTGTCACCTGTAAAATGGGGAGGATAAAAACACCTCCTAGGTTTTGTTCTAGATCCTAGGGATATGTGAGGCTCAAGGGAGACAAAGGACACTTGAGAGCACCCCAGAAATGACAGGATGAAGGCTATGATGACAAATATCCGAGCGAAACCCTTGACAATAACAGACAAGTGCAGGTCTCCAGGAGTGCCGCGAGCGCCCGCGGGTTCTGAGAGCGCTCAAAGCCACCGAGTCAGGCTTCCCAGCCCCCGCCGGGCCTCGCCGCAGTGATCCTCATTCCCGAATCTGGCAGCGCTGTCAAAGGCTGGTATAGGAGGTGAACGGCGGCCGCAGGCCCACGCCACGCGGTTGCTGAAACCGAGCTGGGCGCGCGCCAGAGCCGAATCTCGCCGCCTCCGCGCTCCTGTCGGGGTAGCTCCCGATCCCCGGCTGTGCGGCTCCGGTCCCCAAGGCGGCCGCTTCCAGCCCTAGGCCCCTTGGCCTCAGCGCTTCCCAAACCGAGAGAGATCCTTTCTCAACTCAGATCTTTTCATTAACAATCGTTAATAACGGCCCTGAGTTGCCTTGTGATCTCCTGGAGATGAAAAATAAATTTCTTCGGAGAATGTTTCACTTTGTAAAGGACAAAGAGTTTTAAAGATATAGGTATGATGTAAGACACATAAATACCTAAGTAAGTATTAGCAGAAATTCTCTTTTCCTTCATTGTTAACCACTTATTCAAGTATAAGAAACATACAAGTGTAGCTCAATGAATTTTCATAAACTGACACTCCATGTAACCAGCAGCCTAAGAAACAGCGTTACCAACGATCCCCTAGTTCGCCTCCAGTTATGCAGGCCAATAACCACTAGCCTAACTTCTACCACATGCCCATTACTTTTGTAGTTTAAAACTTTTGATTCTCGAATGTAAACGTTTATCAATAAATCACTTTAAATCAAATCTCAAACGTAAGATGAAGTCAGAGATGTAGCCTGAATCTAGGATCATAATTTATCTTGTATGGAGGGCGAGTAATTTCCTTGGTCAAGAAAATAACTGATTAGAGGTGACGGTTGTTTAGGGCTGCAGTCGTCCGGGCCAGGAGCACAGGGCGGGAAGGAATGGCTCATCTCTTAGGGCTCTCTGCTTGTCACCTACCAGGTTGGTCAGAAACGTTCTCATCAAAGCAATGGCTTCTCTTTTCTTTTCTGTTTGGGACAGAAGGAGTTTCTTGACCGCCCCCTTCCCTGAAAATGCATAAACAACCACTGCTCCTGTCTCCAAGCTCAGATTCCCACCAAGATAGCCTTTTCTCTTCCCCTGTCTTTTGTAAGTCTCTTGATTTCATTCTTTGAACCTGTGATTGGAGGTTAAAGTGCACCAGGTTGGAAGGAGGAAGCTCTTAACAATAAAGGTTTGAATATTTAGCTGTGATCAGGTCGCTGCCCTCTCACGAACCTCCCCCCCTTTATCTTTTAAAATGCAAATTATGTTTCAGGGGGTTGTGCGTTGAGTGCGCGCTGCGCCTCGACGTCTCCAACCATTGGTGTCTGTGTCATTACTAATAGAGTCTTGTAAACACTCGTTAATCACGAAGGCCGCCGGCCTGGGGCTCCGCACGCCAGCCTGTGGCGGGTCTTCCCCGCCTCTGCAACCTAGTAGGAAGGAGGTGGGAGGAAAGAAGGAAGAAAGAGAGGGAGGGAGGAGGCAGGTCAGAGGGAGGGACCTCCTCGGGGGCAGAAGCGCCGCGAGGAGCCAGCGGAGCACCGCAGGCTGGGGCGCAGCCACCCGCCGCTCCTCGAGCCCCCTCGCCCCTTTCCCTTCGTGCCCCCCGGCAGCCTCCAGCGTCGGTGCCCAGGCAGCATGGTGAGGTCTGCTCCCGGGCCCTCGCCACCATGTACGTGAGCTACCTCCTGGACAAGGACGTGAGCATGTACCCTAGCTCCGTACGCCACTCTGGCGGCCTCAACCTGGCGCCGCAGAACTTCGTCAGCCCCCCGCAATACCCGGACTACGGCGGTTACCACGTGGCGGCCGCGGCTGCAGCGGCAGCGAACTTGGACAGCGCGCAGTCCCCAGGGCCGTCTTGGCCGGCAGCGTACGGCGCCCCACTCCGGGAGGACTGGAATGGCTACGCGCCCGGAGGCGCCGCGGCCGCCGCCAACGCCGTGGCTCACGGCCTCAACGGGGGCTCCCCGGCCGCCACCATGGGCTACAGCAGCCCCGCTGACTACCACCCGCACCACCACGCGCATCACCACCCGCACCACCCGGCCGCCGCGCCTTCCTGCGCTTCTGGGTTGCTGCAAACGCTCAACCCCGGCCCTCCTGGGCCCGCCGCCACCGCTGCTGCCGAGCAGCTGTCCCCCGGCGGCCAGCGGCGGAACCTGTGCGAGTGGATGCGGAAGCCGACGCAGCAGTCCCTCGGCAGCCAAGGTAAGCCGAGGCTGCGCCCTGCCGGACCGTGCTTGGGAAGGCGCGGGCCGAACCACTGGCTGCTGCGCGTCCGCCCGTCCGTTACGCACAGGGGAGTCCCGGGCTGTCTGGGAGCTCCGCGCCAGGAGGGACACGGTCCGGGGACAAATTCGGGGGCCTCTGGCCCCTCGGGGCTTCTCTGACCTACTGAGCCTGGGAATGAATATTATGAGTCTCACAACACCGTGTTCAGGCGTCCTCTTTTCAATAGCTCCTCATTCGCAACCCCAGGACACCTTCGGGAAGCTCTAGGGAATGTCGGCGTGAGCACTGCTGGACGCGGGCAGAATCGCGTCCTCCCCCACCTGCTGCCGCATGCATTCCTTGCCTGGCTCCTGGCCGCCGAGGAGAGAGGGAGGCTCGAACCTTCTTGGGCTAGATCTAGGCCATTTCTTTCCGCTCTCTCTTTCCCCATCTGAGCCATCTAATAAGAAAACTGACCTGGAGGGGGGTGGGGGAATGTCGGGGGACGGCTAGGCTGTGCGTGGAACAGTGTTTGGCCATTCGGGCCAATTCAAGGTACAGCGAGCAGACAGACCAGGTAGAGCTGCTGTCGCTGGGAAGCAGGTGCTGGCCCCAGCTGTTAAGGTGAGGGGGACGCGCCCCGTCTCTGAACCTGTGACCTGTGAAGGGGTCATTTCAAGCAAAAGCTGGAGGGCTAGGGGCAAGAAACCGAGGGGCAGTCGTCTGCGGAGAGAGCAGGGAGACGGCGAGGAAACCCTGGTGGGAATTAAGCCGCCACTCCAGGTAGGGGTCATTTCTCGCACAGCTTCCTTTAAAGGGTGTCAGGGATGTCTGTGAGTGTGTGTGTGCATCTGAAAAAGATCCTAGGTTTGCCGGACTGTGGGGCTCATTGACTCCAGGTCTGCCCCTTCTGGTGTTCGAGTGTGCCTAGTGGTGGCAAGGAAGTGCGGTGGGGAGAGTCCTAGTTGAGTGCCCCCTTTATTTCAAGAAGTCTTTCCACAGTCCTCAGCGCTTCCGCTTTTCTTGCTTCGCTCCTTGCTGCCCCAATTGGGCAGGCACGCTGGTTATGGGCACTTTGCAGAAGTTTATAGCCAATTACAACTAGTATAAATCAAAGCGCCCTTTGGGGGCTGCGTCTGGGCATTGGTTTCTGCGTCACTGTGCACATGCTAGGGAGAGTCCTGGTGGGAATGCGGCCGTCCGGGGAGAAGGCCACAGATCAGCCTCGGGTGGGCTGCAGAGCTTTGGTTTGGTCCCTTCTCCAAGAGGAGGCGCCTTCCTCCTGGCACGGGCTCCCAGATCCTGGCTCCCAAAGACCCACTTTCTACAGCGCATGTCTGGGGAGCGGTGGCGGAGGTCGCGCATGCCCTAAGGAAGACTTTTGCGTGTCCCGGGAGAGTGGCCGCGGGGTGAGGACCGGGAAAGGGGTGGGAGGGAGGCCGCCAGAGCCCAGGCCGCGAGGTCAGCAGATGTGAAGTCCCGCGCCGAGGTGGCAAGGCCGCAGTCGGCGCCGGGTGCCCTTGTGATGTTAATGTGGGGTGGCCGCAGCCCGCCGGCCGGAGCCAGGCTCCTCTGCGGAGCGTCATCTGTCAAGGGGTGGATAGGGGGGACGCGGCCCGGCCTGCTTTGATATACACCTTCCCAGCCCTGCCATTGTCTCTTTTAGGGCCCGGAAAGAGGGTGGTGACTTTCGCAGTCAATAATGAATTCTGACAAGTCCCTCTTATCCCACCCCTCCACAGCCCCGCTCCTAGGTTCCCAGGGGGTGTGGGGCGCGGGCCGAAGAGCGCACAGGGTCTGCTCATCGCGTTGCCCGGCCCGTCCGGGACACTGAAGGGGCAGCACCCGAGCAAGGGTCGCTCCGAGGTACTTCCAGGCGAGTCTCCCTCCTGGGGTGTTCGGCTGAGGGAACTGCCCTGAGCCCCAGCTCCGGGGGTGTCCTCTGTGGCTCCAGTCAGGCTCCGGTGCCAACCCCGCCTGATGCTATCTGCGTGACCTGGTCTGATTCTCCATTTCCTCATCTGTAAAAAGGGGCGAGTACCAATGGCAGCCTGGAGTGGGTTTGAGGCGGTCACGCGTGCCCGAGCGTCCACCGCGGAGAAAGTCACGTTAATTCCCTTTACTTTCATGGCAGGCGCGGGATCGGGCCATTCAAATGCGCCTGCAGGGCCGTGTTTATGTTAATACGCCTGGCGGGGAGGGGGATGAAAGCCGGGGCCGCCATTTGCTCAGTAGTGGTAATTCAAACAGAATGTGGTTGTTATTAAGGCATTGAAAGGGCTTTTCTTTGATAAGATCGCCTTGTCCTGCATTGTTTGTGGCTGTGTTCCCCTTTCAGCGGCTCGGGGGAGCTCCCTCTGATCAGGCCTGTATCTTCCCAGGACGCTTTTGTTGTGGTTTGCAAAGGGTTTTACCTGAACAAAGTCAGCCTGTGGGACATTAAACACCTCCAGGCAACTCCCAGGCCCTTCAGATCTTTCTGTGGGACTGGGCACTGGGAGATTGAACCTGTTCAGCTGCAAGAAGACCCAAAAGTGGGACGGAGCCAGAGAACAGCTTCTGGCCAGGGCTCTGCCAAGGGCTGAGCCAAGACAGACCTGGTGGAGATGCCAGGCTCGGGCCTGCTCCAACACTGTGGACACTATTTGTCAAGGTCCTTCCGTAAAACAATCAATCTAAGATTTAATATGTTGACTCAATCCAATGAGCATAGATCACTGGTCAGGATAACTCTGGCCAAGTTTGCAGCAGGAATAAATGGAGGGTCAAAAAAGAAAAAGTACCAAACGCCAAACCTGGTTTGGGCAGGTATAAAGTGTCCCTAGCCGGAGGGGTTTTCTGCCTGTTCCCTCCGCCAGAGCCCAGCTCAGAATTCCACCATACGGGCCTGGTGTGTCTGGGGGATGATTCTGGCGACTTGTCAGCTCCTGTACCCTGCTTTCCACTTGTAGCAAAGCAAAGTAGTAACCCCTACAACTCCGCTACAACATGTGCCCACAATGACAGCTGTTTTCCAGGTGGGCTTCCATCTCTGTTAGACCTGGAAATCTAGATGTTTCCAGGATCCTGGCCACTTCACCCTGCCCCCTTTCCGTTGGTGTCAAATATGTGTCAGTACTGTATTTGGTTTACTGAAAGGGTGGTTACATTCTGCTATCTTCTGTGTGAATTAGGTTTCCACTTTTCTTAATTTTAAAAAACCACTTAATACCAAGGTTAGTTTAGTTGCCTCCACTAGCCTCACACCCTCCCCCCACAGGACCCTCTGGGGGGTCTTGTCAGACTTGGCAGGAACCAGCCAAACCCGGGCCCCCCGGGGTGGTGGAGGAAGAGAAATGTCCCTGGGTTAGGGAGGTTTGTCATTACCCATGACTGATGGGCTGCCTTGCAGTTCTCAGCCCTCACTTCTCCTTCCTCCACAGTGAAAACCAGGACGAAAGACAAATACCGAGTGGTGTACACGGACCACCAGCGGCTGGAGCTGGAGAAGGAGTTTCACTACAGCCGCTACATCACCATCCGGAGGAAAGCCGAGCTGGCCGCCACGCTGGGGCTCTCTGAGAGGCAGGTGGGGACCACCTAGCTCCCTCCGGGCAGGCCACTGCCTGGGAGAGGACCATGAGAGTTAGAAAATCTGGCTGCAGGGGCCATCTAAATCTGTGGAGAGAACGAAGCAGGAGGATGCAAGCATTCGTCTTTGGAGCACTTTTTTTTTTTTTTTTTTAATAGAGATGGGGTCTTGCTTTGTGGTCCAGACTGGAGTGTAGTGGTACAATCATAGCTGACTGTAGCCCTGACTTCCTGAGCTGAAGGGATCCTCCAGCCTCAGTCACCTGAGTAGCTTGGACTATAGACTCGAGCCACCATGACTGGCTAATGTTTAAATTTTTTGCAGAGATGGTCTCACCGTCTTACCCAGGTTGGTCTGAAACTCCAAGTGATCCTCCTGTCTTGACCTCCTAAAGTACTGAGATTACAGGTGTGAACCACCATGCCTGGCCTAGAGTACTTTTTTTTCCCCCCAAGATGTAGTTCTGCTCTTGTTGCCCAGGCTGAAGTACAATGGCGTGATCTCGGCTCACTGCAACCTCTGTCTCCCGGGTTCAAGCAATTCTCCTGCCTCAGCCTCCCAAGTAGCTGGGATTATAGGCGTGCACCACCACACTTGGCTAATTTTGTATTTTTAGTAGAGATGGGGTTTCTCCATGTTGGTCAGGCTGGTCTCCAACTCCCGGCCTCAGGTTATCCACCTGCCTCCGCCTCCCAAAGTGCTGAGATTACAGGTGTGAGCCACTGTGCCTGGCCCTGGAGTACTTTTTTAAAGGTCCCCTTCTATCTTTAGTCCTCTTTTTTTGATGTTGTTGATTTTTTTTCTCTCTCTTTTGAGGGATATAGGAAGTGTGAAAAGAAGCCAGGGGTATTAGTTTAATCCAGAATTCCATTTGGGTCTATAAAGACATATTAAAGACCTATTCTCTTTGTTTCTAGCACTGTATCTAAGAAAATAAACTAAATAAAATACTCAGTCTCTCATAAAAACTAGAGGGACAAGACTTGGTTCATGAACATTTTATTTATATCATCTAGAAAAACAGGCCAACTTCACAGCCAGGAAGCCACACAATTAAATCTCATTTTCAGCTCTAAGGTGAGGAAAATTACATTTTAGTTTAGCCTTGAGGGGTCAAAGGTTGCCATTTGAAGTACACCACCCAGCACTGGCCTCCCTTTGCTGTGTAGAAAGGGCCTTGCAGTTTCTGTTTTCCTTGGTTCTGAGACTTTAAACTTTTCCAGTAAATGCGTAGATAAAAGTTGCTTTGAAAACAAACCCAGGGAGCAAGGAGAGAGGAAGACTCTTCCCCATGAGGCTGAATTGGGCCTGAGAATTGATCCAGGGCTGGGCTGTTATGGGGACACCCAAGGAAAGCTTCTAGAAGGACTTGGAGTTCTGTAGTTGGAGCGGAAGATATTGATGATACTGCTGGGTACTATTCCTTTATTCCCTGGCATCTTCACCACCATGTGCTTTTCTCCACCTTTCCATTTCTAGGTTAAAATTTGGTTTCAGAACCGCAGAGCGAAGGAAAGGAAAATCAACAAGAAGAAGTTGCAGCAGCAACAGCAGCAGCAGCCGCCGCAGCCGCCTCCGCCGCCACCACAGCCTCCCCAGCCTCAGCCAGGTCCTCTGAGAAGTGTCCAGGAGCCCTTGAGTCCGGTGTCTTCCCTGCAAGCCTCAGTGCCTGGCTCTGTTCCAGGGGTTCTGGGGCCAACTGGGGGGGTGCTAAACCCCACAGTCACCCAGTGACCCACAGGGGTCTGCAGCAGCAGAGCAATTCCAGGCTGAGCCATGAGGAGCGTGGACTCCGCAAGACTCCTCAGGAGAGACCCCTCCCCTCCCACCCACAGCCGTAGACCTACAAACCTGGCTCTCAGAGGAAAAATGGGAGCCGGGAGTAAGACAAGTGGGATTTGGGACCTCAAGAAATATACTCTCCCAGATTTTTACTTTTTCCCATCCAGCTCTTTGTGCCACTGAGGAGACAGAGAGCTGCCACTGGGCTTCATTGGGGACTGGCAGAAGCATTGCCCGGACTGACCACACCAACGAGGCCTTCAGCCTCCTCCCCAGCTCTTCTCTTCCTAGAGCTGCAGGCTGCACCTCTGGCTAGAGCTGAGGGGAGAGAGGGACTTAGGGGAACAGCAAGTTTGAGGCCAAGATGGCTGCTGCCTGCTCATGGCCCTCCCTTGGAGGTCCAGCTGGGCCTCCTGCCTCCGGGCAGGCAAGGTTTACACTGCAGAAGCCAAAAAGGCAGCTAAGATAGAAAGCTGGACTGACCAAAGACTGCAGAACCCCCAGGTGGCCTGCGTCTTTTTTCTCTTCCCTTCCCAGACCAGGAAAGGCTTGGCTGGTATATGCACAGGGTGTGGTATGAGGGATGGTTATTGGACTCCAGGCCTGACCAGGGGGCCCAAACAGGGACTTGTTTAGAGAGCCTGTCACCAGAGCTTCTCTGGGCTGAATGTATGTCAGTGCTATAAATGCCAGAGCCAGCCTGGACTTCCTGCCATTTTCACAATCTTGGGGCTGATGAAGAAGGGGGTTGGGGGGTTTGTGGTGTTGTTGCTGCTGTTTGGGTTGTTGGTCTGTGTAACATCCAAGCCAGAGTTTTCAAAGCCTTCTGGATCCAGGGGGAAAGAAGTGATATGGTGAAGGGAAGTGGGGAGTATTTGAACACAGTTGAATTTTTTCTAAAAAGAAAAAGAGATAAATGGCTTTCCAGATTTCAGATTCTGTATTTATCTTCAGATTTTGTCTGCAACTATTTTTTAAAGAAATGAAATATCTTCTCGGCTTGCAAGCTGATTTGGAAAATTCGGAGAGGGAGTGGAGATTATCTAGACAGGCTCATTTTACCCCAGAGCATCAGAAGCCTGAAAGAGCAGGTTCTGAGACCTTCCCTGCCCCCAAGCCTGAGCCCAGCCTTGGAATGCGTGGCTCTCCTGGGGGTGCCTTTGGGCAAAATGCACATCTGAATGGCCAGCTGCTTCCCAGCAGCCAGAAATTATAGGGGGTGGGGGTGAGAGGGCCCCCTCATAGCATCTCACCAAATCCACATGGAGGTTTTTTGCAAACAACAGGCAGTTCCCTTCTGCAGCGACTCCCTCCTAAGGACACCCCACAACCCAGCTAGTTAAACGTGAGCATTAAATTTTTTAAAAAACTCCCCCTACTTTCCCAAGACAGCACTTCCATGAATTTAGTCTTCTGTAAATCACTGGGCATTTCTGTGAGCCCTTTCTATCTCCACTTTCTTCTGTCCTCGCAGTTTCCTTATCCCGGACCGCGCCCCACTTCCCACCCAATCACCCCACAAACAAGATTTCAAGACCCAACAGAAAATGATCTTTTTAGTGACAGTTGCTTGTTATCTGGCGGATCCACTGGGGACCGGGGTGCAGTCTTTGAGATTTTTGATCCTGGAGGCCACCGAGCTGAGCGTTCCGGGCAGGACCTGGGCGAGGGGCGCTTAGCCCTTCGTTTCGATCTTCTCACCAACATCCGAGAGCCTAATCAGCGCACCCACGGAGGCGCCTTAAGGGCAGTTGGGAGGATGAGAGAGCCGGGGGAGACAGCAAGAGGTACAGCCCCTCCGCAGCACCTCTCCAATTCCGCGGCCCTTCCGGGTGGCGCATACAGCTCCAGGATTGGGAAACGGACTCCGGTGGCCCGGCCCGCGGGCGCCTGGCCTCGAAACCAGAGGCAGGAGTGTGGGGCGCGGGGTTGGGAGGTGCCGGGCAGAGGAGGAAGTCTTGTCCGGGTCCGCTGGGCGAGGGGTCCCGGGTCAGGGCCAATCTGAGCCCCGGTGCCCCGCAGGTCTCCCCGCACCCCGGCCGTGCCCACACGCCCGCCCCCTAGCCGCTGCGGTTGCTATGCGTTGCCGTGAAACGCCTGTCAATAAACCCTGTTTGGACAGTGGAGCAAGAGCACATGGGTTGTTTGCTTAGTGGTTAGAGGTTCAAAAGTCGACATTGTCCCGCTGCAAGCGATTACAAGTTCTTCCCCTTCCCAGGGCTAGGTCCCCTTGCACGCGGGTACGGGGCCAGGGAAAGGAGCTCTGTTGCTCTCTGAGATGCAAGCACCTGGCTTGCTGCTGCGAGCGCCTGGCAAGCCTCCCGGGCCACGGAAAAAGGCACAAAACCAGGACCCTCTCCGGCAAGTGAGGCCACCACGCTTCTAACGCCAACTGTGTCACTCCCGGAGCAATACCTACGGAACGAGGGATGTGGCACGAGTGGGGAGCGCAGCTTGAGGAGTTTAGGGAGACCTGCACAGGGGCGCCTGAGGTTATTTGAGACCAGATGACCTCGCGGCTCCTGGAGCCTTCAGCGCAGAGCTGGGGGTGGGGGCCTCCGAATCCCACGCCTCCACCGCGTCCAGTAGTCGGCTCAGGCGCCAGAGGGCGCGCGCGCTCTGGGAAGAGATGGGGCTTGGGCTCGTGGACTCGGAAAGGTTCCAGTTTTCACCCAATTGGGAGGTGCAAGCGCCTCTCCCGACTCCGGCTGAACCCAAACCCGGGCGCTGCAAGATTTTTCTACGTTGGCCGTGGGCCTGTTGAAACTAAGTTCAAACTAAGTCAGGCAGGGGAGATTCTTGGATTTGTTGAATGTTTAAGAAAAACAAAATTGGCAGAGAGGGACTATACCTTTCTAAAAGGGTCATTTTGCACAAGATGTTTTCTTCCTAAAATTACAGTAATGTGGACACAGTATTAATATATGGTAAGACTGGAAATTTAGGATAAATGTGGGAATAAAACCTATCAGTATTGTGGAACTGAGGTAAAAAAAAAAAAAAAAAGTGTCTATCGGCCGGGCGCGGTGGCTCACGCCTGTAATCTCAGCACTTTGAGAGGCAGAGGCGGGTGAATCACTTGAGGTCAGGAGTTCGAAACCAGCCTGGCCAACGTGGCGAAAACCCATCTCTGCTAAAAATACAAAAATTAGCCGGGCATCGTGGCGCGCTCCGGTAATCCCAGCTACTCAGGATGCTGAGGCAGGAGAATCACTTGAACCCGGGAGTCTTGGAGGTTGCAGTGAGCCAAGATCCGAGCCACTGCACTCCAGCCTGGGCGACAGAGAGAGACTCCGCCTCAAAAACAAACAAACAAAAAAGTATTTATGGAGAATGAACAGCCTGAGTCTCCGCCCCACCCGAACCCCGCCGTGAACAATTCGTAGATTTGTCACATTCATCCAATAAAGGTTAACACGATGGACTGCTAATGAAAGCAACGAATATTTCATTGCAATGTGTTTCACTTCTTTCTAATAATATGCAGCAAGGGGTCTACATCAGTGAAGAAAACTAATATTAAATAACAATCTAAATATGCACGTAGCAATATTCTTGCTGTTGTTATTCACAACTACTCAGGGAAAAAAAAGAAGCAACAAATAGAAATGAAAGAAGTCTCAGCCACAGAATGGCAAGGAAAGTTATTTTATTTATTTATTTATTTAGTTAGTTAGTTATTTTCTGAGATGGAGTTTCCCTCAGTCGCCCAAGCTGGAGTGCAGTGGAGTGATCTCAGCTCAGTGACCTCCACCTCCTGGATTCAAGAGTCTTCTGCCTCAGCTCCAGGCGTACACCACCATGCCCAGCTAATTTTTGGTCAAAAAGTTATATATATATTTTAGGGCCACTCTTTGCACCTCGTTTTAGAGACAGGTAGCTATTTACCAGCTTACTGACCTTAGGAAAGCCCCAACCTCTCAGCTACCACTTCCTTACCTGTAACATGGGGATCCAATGAGGTAATTAATGTAAGCCAGGGTAGCATTGCATGCTTATGACTAGACGCCAGTCACAATATGAGCTGCTTCTTGTATTGTATTCTGCAAAGTGCTGGAGAGTCCTTACAAAGAGCTTTTGAGGAAGATAATTTCTCAAATTATGATAGAATAACCCTTTCCCAGAATTTTTTTCTAATGCATTTAGCTTTGCTTACTTTGTCAAAGTTGCTTGAAGTATGTTATTTCTTGATCGCCACTTCCTAAGTATCTGCATAAAATCTTGAGTGGCAAGGCACTAAGCAGCATTCCAGATGTGGCGACAAGTTGCTGGTCTGTATAGCTTACTTGCCCTTTTATTTACTAGAAGACATGTTCCCAACTAGAACATCTAGTTTCTAGCTGCACTTAGGAGAATCAAGATTAGTTGAGGATGTAGTTGAGAATCTTCTTGTCAGTACACTTTTTTTTTTTTTGAGACGAAATTTTGCTTTTGTTGCCCAGGCTGGAGCGCAATGGCTCAATCTCGGCTCATTGCAACCTCCGCCTCCCAGGTTCAAGCGATTCTCCTGCCTCAGCCTTCTGAGTAGCTGGGATTACAGGCGACTGCCACCATGCCCAGCTAATATATATTTGTGTATTTAGTAGAGACGGAGTATTTAGTAGAGACGGAGTTTCACCATGTTAACCAGGCTGGTCTTGAACTTCTGACCTCAGGTGATCCGCCCACCTCGGCCTCCCAAAGTTCTGGGATTACAGGCATGAGCCACTGCGCCCGGCCATCTGGGCAGACAGGCAGATACTCTAACTAGATGGCATTAAAAGTTTCTTTATTTTGAGACAATTTCTACCCCAACACCTCAATATTAATTCTGTGCTCTTCAGGAACCACCCCAGGAGGGTGCTGAGGTTTAAATTCTCTAAGGCTGATTCATCCTTAGATGTTGTTTTAAGAAAAGTGTTTTACTCTTATCTCCAGAATTCTCCCTTACAGTAAAATTACAGCAGCAGATCTTGCATTAAATTGGTTTTGTTTCAGAGTATAACAAAAACATTCATATCTAAGTAATGTAGATTAATTTGTAAATATTTAAAATAAACATTTAACTTATCTTCTTAATCACACTTAGATGGCACAAATTTTCAACCCCACAACTCCTACATTCAGTCAATTTTCCTTTGCCTTTTTCCTTTTGCCTCCTGCTCTTCTTGGAGTGGGTGCACTATGATTTTAACAAACCAAGCAGGTTTTAGAGATGGCTGTGGGGCTAGCTGTGTGATACTGGGCCAAAAGAATCACCTACTGTCTTCTTTCTTTAGCTACAAATCAGAGGAATACATACATATAAATAAAGATAGAGATATTTTATACATATTTATACATATATAGACATATATACATAAAATATAATGACTTTCTAGAAGGTTATGACATTAGAATTAGAAAAAAAAAAAAAAAAAAAAAAAAAAAAACAACTCTCAAACTCCAAATAAAGAAAGTAGACTCTGTGAGTTCCAAAGATTATACTAACATTTACCTTGACATTCTTCTTGGAGGAATCAGTCCAGAAAAGGTGGGGGCAGCACTTAGGTGACCTTTTGGCTCCTGCATCTCTAATGCCCAAACATTACATTTGTTTTAACAACAGCTTTTCCCAATTGGCATTTTTCATTAACCACAGCAGATATAGATAATATCAACCAGGTTGCCAGAGCCCCAAAGTTAAATGACCAGTAAAGCAGGATCCTGGTGATTCTGTTCTAGAGATCTAATCCATAAACCACAACACAACCAGTTTTGATCCATGAAAAAGACTTCCCTGAGATGAAATGATTGCCAAACCGTCCCTTCACACGCACAATTACTTAAAAATAATATTTATATCATGTACTGGGTTTATGTGTCCAATATTTTATTGGTAAATGAAAACCCCAGGCAGTTCATGCACTTTCATATTTGAGTTTTAACTTCAAAACTAAAAAGGAATTTTTTCCTACTTGCTCATGTGTTATCTCAGAACTTTCAGGATTAACAGTCTGCTATCATCACACTTAGTATCTGTAGTATGATGATAATAGGTTTTATGCAAGTGGTAGTTGATAAGTTCCTCTCCAACCTCAGGGAAGCAAACAAGGAAGAACAATGCAGAGCTAAAGTCATTGTAGTACAGACTTATGATGGCTTGTTATGTGGCACTTAAATAATTTTAACTTATTGATAATTAGTAGAGTCAAGAACAAAGATGATATACCTAAACCACAGATTAGGAGTTGTTAAAAATGACCAGGGCAGGCTCTGTTTCCTACTCACAAAATACGCTTCGGGTATTTTTCTTTCATTCTGTGTAGCTAATATTTAAAAAACGACAGCTACAGCAAAACTTAACAGAACTAGATTCTGTTTTCAGACTTCACTTCACCTGGCCCTCTCTTTTCTTTTATTCTTGTTTTTTTTTTTTTTTTTGAGACAGAGTCTCACTCTGTTGCCAGGCTGGAGCGCAGTGGTCCGATCTTGGCTCACTGCAATCTCTGCCTCCCAGGTTCAAGTGATTCTCTTGGCTTAGCCTCCCGAGTAGCTGGGATTACAGGCACGCGCCACCACACACAGCTAATTTTTGTATTTTTAATAGAGTCAGGGTTTCACCATGTTGGCCAGGCTGGTCTTGAACTCCTGACCTTGTGATCCGCCTGCCTCGGCCTCCCAAAGTGCTGAGATTACAGGCGTGAGCCAAGGCGCCCTGCCAACCCTCTATTTTGTAGACAGAAGCAACTTATGTCATGACTGGGGGCTAGTCATAAGCGTACAATGCTACATTGGTTTACATTACCTCACTGGATCCCCAGGTTACAGATGAGGAAGTGGTAGCTCAGAGGTTGGGTCTTCCCAAGGTCAGTAAGCTGATAAATAGCAACCTATCTCTAAAATGAGGTGCAAAGAGTGGCCCTAAAAAACATATAACGTTTCTTGCCATTCTGTGGCTGAGACCTCTTTTATTTCTACTCGTTGCGGCTTTTTTTGTCTCAGTGGTTGTGAATAATAACAGCAAGAATATTGCTATGTGCATATTTCTTATTATGTGCATTGCCAGAAACAAACAGAAAAAAGACATAAATAAGTCAGAACCAGAGATCATTGTCTAGTAACAATATAGAAATGTAGAAGAGTGCAGGAAGAACAAAAAGACTGCTTGTCTGGACTCCACACATAAAAAATTAAAACATGCCGGGCGCGGTGGCTCAAGCCTGTAATCCCAGCACTTTGGGAGGCCGAGACGGGCGGATCACGAGGTCAGGAGATCGAGACCATCCTGGCTAATACGGTGAAACCCCGTCTCTACTAAAAAATACAAAAAACTAGCCGGGCGACGAGGCGGGAGCCTGTAGTCCCAGCTACTCGGGAGGCTGAGGCAGGAGAATGGCGTAAACCCGGGAGGCGGAGCTTGCAGTGAGCTGAGAACCAGCCACTGCACTCCAGCCTGGGCGGCAGAGCAAGACTCCGTCTCAGAAAAAAAAAAAAAAAAAAAAAAAAAAAAAAATTAAAACATTATTTTTCCCTTGGACCACTTTATTAAAAATAATGCATATTTTAGAAATCCAGATTCTTGTATTTTCATTCATTCCTGTTATTTTCATCATATCTATGAATTTTACATAAACATCTTTACACTTTCAGATCGCTGTTAGTGATACATTGTTACACACATAGCACATTAGACAATGCTTCAGATTCTGGTAACTGGAAGATGACAGTTTGACAGTTCTTGGGGGTGATCACAAGTCTACAGAAAACCAACAATTGACATTTATTTATCATATCTACAGAGAAATGAGAGTCTTGACATGTATTGATACACCCAGTGTTACGATTGGTTCTCTTGGGTGGATATTTGCCCGGAATGGGAAACTAAAAAGCGATTCATCAAATGATCATGTCATGTGAAGCTGTTCAGTGGGTGAGTTTCTAGGAGGGCTTGGTATTACTGAGTAAAGCCGGGTGCTCCTTTTGCAAATCTGTAGTCAGACAAAATAGACAAGAAGCAAGCTCCCCACCCTAACTTTTAGTGTATTCCCACCCGCCCCGCCCCCGCCACACTTCTACCTCAGACAAACTAGTGTCTAGATTTGAGTCTTTGAATGTCTCAGACAGAAAAATGGATGAAACTTGTTCTTTGTTCATGCCCAAATGGGCCCGTTGTCCCATACAACACAGCTTGGGGAAGCGCTGGGCCTGGTATTCAGGCATCTCCGCGGATCTACCCCAACTATTAGAGCAGATAGAGCTCAGGTAGCGGTGATCCGCCCCTACCCCTGCAGCCTACGCGGACTAGTCGCGTCTACTCCCGGCCGCCGCGGGTCCCGGGCTCCTTGACCCTCCCCCAAGGCCACTCGGAGCGCAGCTTCCCTGAGCCCAGTGCCTCCCCGTGCTCCCAGCGGACGCCCGGGGGCTCGTGTCCCGCTGCTGTTGCCCAAGGCGGCCGGTCTCGGCCGGCTGCCCGTCCTTGCTGGGTCTCCGCGGCGGCCTGGGGCTCCCTGGAGAGATTCGCGGCGTCTCCCGAGGGGTGGCGCACGGTGGGGGCAGGCGAGGTCCCGGCGCCGCGGCCTCCTGCCGGGTGGGAAGCTCTGGGAGCGCCTCTCCGCCGCAGCCCGTCGCCCCGGAAGTCGCGCCCTGAGATTCCGGGCACTTTATTTTTCCTCTTTCGAACGGTGTGGTGTCCGCGGTTGTTTTTGTCCTTATACCTGAAGACGCCATGCTTTTCAAAAGGCGCGCGTAACTACGGCGCGGAGGTGAGGGGAACCTGGGCCGCGAGCGCCAAAGCCACCTGGCGAAGAAGGCCCGGAGCACTGGCCTTCGACCTGTCGTAGCTGGACGACCTGGGCCGGCGATGGTGGTACCAGGCCCGAGGGATTTGGCTTTCGGAACGCGCAAAGGGATCTCTGGTATGTTCGGTCTCTCGCCGCCGCCCGCGGCCTCCGGCGTCTGGCCTGTCTCGCCTGCGCGAGGTCCCCGGCAGGGGGCGCTGCTGCTCCAGCTGAGCGGGTGAAGCGGCTGGGACCCCGCGGCCTCTGTCCCCAGCCCTGCCGCCGATCTGAGAGCTGGGATTCGGGGCGGGCAGCGGGAGGCTGAGCTGGAGCAGCCGGAGCCGCCGCAGGAGGGGCTGAGGGGTGCCCCGCCGCCCTTCTCGGCCGCCTTGGTGGCTTTCCCGGCCTCTCGGCCAAGGGCGCGGGGCTGCGGGTGAGTCTCCCGGGGAGTCGCCTCGCACAACAGGCGCGAGCGAATCTCCTCCTTTCCACTCTCCCGGAGGCGCTGTGGCTCTTAAAACCTCCGCTCCTTCTCTTCGCAGCCACCAGAAGGCGCGGCCTGCCACGTGGGCAAAGGCAGTCTCCCCCAGAGCCCCGTTGCGCCCCAAAGCCGGGTTCCATCTCATCTCCGACAAAGACACTTCCTGATTTGCCCCTCACCAGACTCCAGCAACTTTCCGGGTCCCCGGGAACCTGATTTCGCCTCTGGGCCTCCATGATTAGTGGCGGCTGGAGCGCTGCTCCCCAACCTGGGCCCACTTTAGGGTGTGTGGGGCAGGGAGGAGGGTGGGATCACTCTTAATCTCGTGTCACAGCTAAATAATTTACCCAAGGTCTTCTCTTCCTGCCAGTTCCCTTCCCTGTTCCACTGCCCTTGACTTCCTGCTTTGTGAAACCCCGGAGAAAGAAAGGCCAAGTCTTAATAAAAGTTAATATTAATAGAGGCCCCATACTCCGGGCTTCTCCAACACCTCATCTTCCCCTCTCACCTCCACCCCCTCCACTCAAGCCCCGTTTCTCGGGGAGTTCTTTCAAAACTGGAGATGGGACTGTACTTTGGGGTACATTCAGGAAACAAGGACGCTTGGGCCACATTGTGTCTAAACCACATCCTCCTCCAGTTCCCATCAGCGCGGAGGGTGGCAAAGGTCGAGCGTGCACACAGTAGCTGCCCCACAGAAGCCGCGCTGGTTCCAAAGCAGTCCAGAGATAAGGGCGGGGGCCAGCCGGCAGGTTCTGCAGGAGAAATACCTGCTGGAAAGAACAGGCCCAGCGACTACTGAGAGGCGAGGAGCAAAATTTACCAGTGTTCAACAGATACTTTTAAAAAGGCAACAAACCAATACTGTACAAAGAATACGTAACAGTATCAAGCTCACTGTTCCCTGATGTGTGTGCGGATTCGAGTCTACTGACTTTCCCATAGTAAAGTCTAGTTTGGTTTGAGCTAAGGGCTTGCACAAACAATTCCTTCCAAGAAGGTTAAACATGCAGAAATGTGAAAAGAACATCCTTTTTCTTTCAATTTCATCCCTCTGTTAACAATGTGAACACTCTGTTGGACGTCATTTCGAGAATTTTTCTGTGCTTACACAAATATGTATTACATATAATCTTGTTCTTTCTTTTCTGTCCTTTAAAAAAAAAACAAAAATGAAGTCACACTTTACTTTGTGACTTGCTTGTATCATTTAATAATATATCATGGGCATTTCCCCAGGTCATTACACATAAATCATATCAATTTTTAAAATGTCCATTGCATTATGTAAATAAAGATGTAATAGAATTTTATTGATTCAATCATTTATTTTGAATATTTACTATGTTCTAGGTGCTGGGAAAACAGCAATAATCGTCACTGTTAAAAATCCCTATTCTTGGGGAACTTAATTCTAGTGGGAAAAAATTTAAAATCAATTTATTTAACAATTTCATTACAGATGAACATTTAAGTTGTTGTCAGTGTTTTGTTATTACAAACCATATAAAGGTAAACTTTTTACATATACCCTTTTGTAGTTTTGTATTTTTAAAGGATAGATTTCTTAAATTGGAAATGGTAGGTCAAAAAATGTGTACATTTTAAAGCTCTAGTAAAGATAGCCATTGCTTTCCAAAAAACTTTAGCAAGTCACACAATTCACAGTCCCCTTGAATGAGTTTCCCTTTCTTCATATCCTCTTTTGCCCTAGACATTATCTCTTAAATTTTTGCCAATCTGATGGACAGAAAATGGTAACCAATTTAATTTTTCATTCTGAAATTATTAAGCAGGTTGAGCACATTTCATGTTTATTGGGCATTTGCATTTTGTCTTCCCAGGATGGTCTCGATCTCCTGACCTCGTGATCCGCCCGTCTCGGCCTCCCAAAGTGCTGGGATTACAGGCTTGAGCCACCGCGCCCGGCCGTCTTCAATGATTTTTCTTTTCTAGTAAACAGAACCAAAAGAAATTGAGTGAGTACTTGCATATCCCAGCCTTCATGCTTGATTTTTAAACTTAAATTATTTTATTTAAGCTTTAAAATAACCAGCATTCATTTCTATGAGATAGATTCTGATTTAGGCCTTTCCGACATCAAACACTGTACAATTTCAAGCATTACCGAGTCTGCTCTCTGAATAGCGCAGACTTTGGGCCAGGTGCGGCCGCTCGCGCCTGTAATCCCAGCACTTTGGGAGGCTGAGGCAGGAGAATCGCTTAAACTTGGGAGGCAGAGGTTGCAGTGAGCTGAGATCACACCACTGTACTCCAGCCTCGGTGACAGAGCAAAACTCCATCTAAAAATAAAAAATAAAAAAAAAAGTGCAGACTTTAAAAGTATAAAGGTAGAGTGAGAAGTGACAAAGGAAACAGTAGATAGTAATTAAGGACATCATATCTGAAATTTAAAAGCAAATAACAAAATGATGAAAAAGCATTTGCTACAAGAATGCCAGAAAATTGCTAACCTATAAAGAATACAATACAAAATGAGAAGAAAACATAGACTTCTAAAGAAATACTGGCAAGGCCGGTGCGGTGGCTCATGCCTGTAATCCCAGCACTTTGGGAAGCCGAGGTGGGTGGATCACAAGGTCAGGAGTTCGAGACCAGTCTGGCGAACATAGTGAAACACAAAAAATGAGCTGGGTGTGGTGGGATGTGCCTGTAATCCCAGCTACTTGGGAGGCTGAGGCAGGAGAATCACATGAACCTGGGAGGTGGAGGTTGCAGTGAGCCGATATCACGCCATTGCACTCCAACCTGGGCAACAGTGCGAGACGCCATCTCAAAAAAAAAAAAAAAAAAAAGGACAAATAATAACCAAAACTAAAAAAATCCAGTACTCAATGCTGGTAAGGATATGATGAAACAGGCACCCACAGGAATAATAAAATAATACATTAGTATGTATTTCTAAACGGCAATCTGGCAATATAGTCACAAGTCATAAGCTGTTCACACTCACTAAGTTCCATATCTAGAATCTAGTCTCAGGAAATAATAAAAAAGTAGAGAGTTGGAAATAAGTGTCCAACATTAAGGTTTTGGATCACAGTGAGATATCATCTCACACTAATCAGAATGGCTATTATTAAAAAGTAAAAAAATAACAGGTAGCGAGGTTGTGGAGTAAAGAGAATGTTTATACACTGCTGGTGGGAATGTTTAGTTCAGTCATTGTGGAAAGTAGTTTGGAGATTTTCAACGAACTTAAAACAGAGCTACCACCTGACTCAGCAATCCCATTACTGGGTTTATACCCAAAGGAATATAAATCATTCTCCCATAAACACACATACACACATATGTTTACTGCAGCACTATTCACAATGGCAAAGACATGGAATCAACCTAGATGTCCATCAATGGTAGACTGGCTAAAGGAAATGTGGTACAAATATACCATGGAATACTACACAGCCATAAAAAAGAATGAAATCATGTCCTTTGCAACAACGCAGATACAGCCAGAGACCAGGAAAAGAAAATTAAATACTGCATGTTTTCACTTATAAGTGGAAGCTAAACATTGAGTGCACATGGCTACAAAGAGTGGAACAATACACATCAGGGCTTACTTGAGGGTGGAGTGTAGGAGAAAGATGAGGATCAAAAACTACCCATTGGGGCTGGGCTCGGTGGCTCACGCCTGTAATCCCAGCACTTTGGGAGGCCGAGGCAGGTGGGTCACTTGAGGTCAGGAGTTTGAGACCAGCCTGGCCAACATGGTGAAACACCGTGTCTACTAAAAATACAAAAATTAGCCAGGTATGGTGGTGTATACTTGTAATCCCAGCTACCCAGGAGGCTGAGGCATGAGAATCGCTTAAATGGAAGCTGCAGTAAGCCAAGATCATCACTTTAGCCTGGGCGACAGAGCGAGACCCTGTCTCCAAAACAAAACAAAACCATCCATTGGGTACTATGCTCACTGCTGCCTGGGTGATGACATCATTTGTACACCAAACCCCAGCAACATGTAATTTACCCAGGTAACAAACCTGAACATGTATCCCTTGAACCTAAAATAAAAGTTAAAAGAACAAAAAAAAAAAAAAAAAAATTAAGGTTTTGGACAACTAACTTATGTTACATTCATTCAAAAGCATATTACATAACCATTAAAGTTGCTGTTTTCAGAGTATGTAATGGCATGGGAATGCTTGTTTTGGCTCATACATTTGAAAAGGCAAGATACAAGAGAATATATACAGGGTAATATTTTGCAGCTATGCAGAGATAGCAGGCTGAAAAAGGGCACCCCAAAAGATATCCATGTCCTAATTCCTAGAACCTATGAACATTACTTTGTATGAGAAACAAAATAAAAAAGCAAGCAAACAAAAAATCAAAATCCAGCTCAAAAGAGTCTTTGCAGGTATGATCAAGGATTTTGAGGCCAGGTGTGGTGGCTCACACCTGTAATCTCAGCACTCTGGGAGGCCGAGGAAGGTGGATCGCTTGAACTCAAGAATTTGAGACCATCCTGGACAAGACGGTGAAACCGTGTCTCCATAAAAAATACAAAACATAGTCAGGGATAGCAGTGGGCACATGTAGTCCTAGCTACTTGGGAGGCTGCAGTGAAAGGATCGCTTGAGCCTTAGAGGAAGAGGTTGCAGTGAGCCGAGATTGTGCCACTGCACTCCAACCTGGGTGACAGAGCAAGACTCTGTCTAGGAAAAAAAAAAGGATATGGAGGTGGAGAGGTTATCCTGGACTGTTCATGTGGGCCCTAAATGCCATTGCAAATGTCATAATAAGAGACAAACAGAAGTCTGCTCACGCCTGTAATCCTAGCACTTTGGGAGGCCAAGGTGGGTGAATCATCTGAGGTCAGGAGTTCCAGACCAGTCTGGCCAACGTAGTGAAACCCCGTTTCTACTAAAAACACAAAAATTAGCTGGGCGTGGTGGTGTGCGCCTCTTGTCCCAGCTACTTGGGAGGCTGAGGTAGGAGAATCCCTTGAACCCAGGAGGCGGAGGTTGCAGTGATCTGAGATCGCGCCATTGCATTCCTGCTTGGGCAACAAGAGCGAAACTCCGTCTCAAAAAGAGAGAGAGAGAGAGAGAAACAGAAGAGATTCCCTCTACCCTGTCTCATCGTATGCACACACACATGAGAAAGCAATGTGAACAAGGAACAGAGAGAAATTTGTAGATATTGGCTTTGACACAAGTCAATGTCAGCAACTACTAGAAGCTGGAAGAAGCAAGGAAGGGGTATTCCCCAACAGTCTCCAGGGGGGTGTGGCCCAGCTAACACCTTGATTTTGGCCCAGTGATAACAGTTTAAACTTCTGGCCTCCAGAACTGTAAGAGAATAAACTTCTGTTGTGTTAAACCATCAAGTCTGTGATAATTTGTTACAGCAGGCACAGGAAACTAATATAGCAGTGTTTCTGTTATTACTGTCAAACAACAAACAACTTCAAACTTTGTGTCATGCAACAACCATCTCATTATGTTCATGGATTCTGTGGGACAAGAATTCAGACAGGGTATGTAAGAATAACTTGTCTCTATGCTACAGTGTCTGGAGCCTCAGTTAGGAAGAATTGAATGTCTGGGACTGAAATCACCTAGAGGTTCCTTTATTGGCATCTGGGCTAAAACAAAGTTGAAATTTGAGCTTACTTTGGGTTGTTAACCAGAGTTCCTCTTCATTTGGCTTGGGCTTCCACAGGGTTGTGACTTCTAACATTAGTGGTTCAGAGCTTCAAGAGTCAGTGTTCCCTTAAGCAGGATGGAAGCTATACGTACTATTCTGACCTAGCTTCAGAAATCACATGGTGTCACTTCCACCACCATTTTCAGTTGATTGAAGAAGTGACAGGCCCTCCAGGTTTGAGAGGGAGAGACATAAATCCACTACTCCGTGGGAGGAATATCAAAAAATTTGCAGCCATGTTTCAGACTTCCAGTTTGCCCCATGTGCACAAATTATTTACATTCTTCCACCTCCAAGTTCTTTCCTCCCAAAGTTTCATCTCATTAAAGCACCAGGCTTATGCTCAAGGTCCAGGTCTCATGATATAAATCAGGTCCAGGTGCAGATTAGGCTCCTTCAGTTAGGTTGCTTGAATATGGTTCCTCTTGATCAGAAAATGTGTGAAATAAATAGAAACATTTTCTGCCACTCTTCCCCCAAATAAACCCAACACAAAGTGATATAGGTATAGAATAATGTGTATAAATTATCTTGTACTAAAGTGTGGAAAATGGAAACACGTAACAGTCATTGGTTTATGTTAATTCTGAAACCCATCTGAGCATATGTTGCCCATGTATTGCTTAGGGCCCCGTCCTGCTTGTTGCAAAGTACTCTCTGGAACTTTTTCCTCTGTTTTATAAGTCTTTATTCCCTTTTTCTGAGCTATCCTTTCTTTTCCATAACAAGTAGCCTGTGTGTGGCTGGGCGCAGTGCCTCATGCCTGTAATCCCAGCACTTTGGGAGGCTGAGGCAGGTGGATCATGAGGTCAGGAGTTCAAGGCCAGCCTGGCCAAGAGGGTGAAACCCCATCTCTATTAAAAATACAAAAATTAGCTGGGCGTGGTGGCGGGTGCCTGTAATCCCAGCTACTCAGGAGGCTGAGGCAGAGAATTGCTTGAACCTGGGAGGCAGATGTTGCAATGAGCCGAGATTGTGCCACTGCACTCCAGTCTGGGTGACAGAGTGAGACTCCATCTCAAAACAAGCAAACAAACAAATAAACAAAAAGTAGCCTGTGCAGAGTTTCAGTCTGCTTTCTGACTAGAAGTCTGGGGAGCCTTTTATTTTGTGCTATCTGTTCCTTTCGAACCAAGGTGATATAATTCCTTTAACATATTTGTGGGTTTCCTGTGTACCAGTTTATGAAACCTATTCCATTAGATAAGGCTACACCCACAAATCTCTTTGTGATAAGCTCTTCTCTACCTTGAGCTCCCCCTGAAGCTGTAGTGCAGCAATACCCTTGAGATTTTCAGAAGCCCCACTGTTAGACAGAGTTTGTTTGAAAGGCTTCCCTAGAAACCTTAGGAGGCCTTTTGTCTACTTGAAAGAGTCTACAAAGGACCACCTTATACCCTTCTTAGATCCCAACAAGGAGCTTTAAAGTCACATGTTTGTCTTCATTTTAATTCTGAGAACACATTTTCTTGACTGTGTCCTAGATTTGATCTTCCCTAGAGGTTTTTTCTTGCCTTGAGAATCTCCTGCTGGATAAATTCAGCTGAAAGCCCTCTATGTATCTTCTTAATTTGACTTGAAAGCTGAACATCACATTTTTTTTAAAATTTCATCTTCATCATTTCAGATTTTACATAGGCAGCTATAAGAAGCTGGTGGCACCTTCGGTACTCTGCCCAGAAATCTCCTTAGCTGGATGACTTGAGCTTATTAAGTACCCTTCCTGTTTTCCATATTATCTCAGATGACAGTGTTGCCAAATTTTCTGCCAATATATAATAAATATTTTATGTTCTCCAGTTTCAAATACTATTTTTCTCACTTTACTTAACTACTCACCATCAGCTTACCCTAATGCCTATCTGGCTTCTTCCTGCCACTCAGTCCTCAAACCACATGTTTTAGTATTGGCTAATTAAATGTGGTAGTTATGTTTTAGGTGTTTAAGCAGTATCTTATTTCCAGGCACCAAACTCTGTTCCTATTATCTATTATTATTTAACAAACCACCTCAAATTACAATTATTTTAATACCTTCATGGCTGAAAATGACAAAGTTTATTCTCGTACAGTTCTGGAGGCTAGGAGTCTAAAATCAAGGTGTTGACAGGGCTGGTTCCTTCTGGAGGTTTCTGGGAGAAAATCCATTTCCTTGCCTTGCCCTTTCCAACCTTTTTTTTTTTTTTTTTTTCTTTTTTAGACAGAGTTTTGCTCTTGTTGCCCAGGCTGGAGTGCAGTGACGTGATCTTGGCTCACTGCACCCTCCACCTCACAGGTTCAAGCAATTCTCCTGCCTCAGCCTCCCAAGTAGCTGGGATTACAGACATGTGCCACCATGCCCAGATAAATTTTTTTTGTATTTTTAGAAGAGACAGGGTTTCACCATGTTGGCCTGGCTAGTCTTGAACTCCTGACCTCAGGTGATCTACCCATCTCGGCCTCCCAAAATGCTGGGATTATAGGCGTGAGCCACCATGCCTGGCCACCCTTTCCAACTTCTAAAGGCTGCCTGCACACCCTGGCTAATGGCCTTCCCTCCCATCCATCACCACAGTCTCTTGCTCCCATCGTCACCACATAGCCATATTCCGTGGTCAAATCTCCCTGTGTCATTTTAAGCCATGGCATTTGTGGTAATTTGACAGCAACAATTCAAAAGGAACACAGGGATTAGGCGTGGGTGCCTTGTTTGTGCTCTTTCTTGCCTCTGCATCTTTGCCCTAGGTGTTCTCTGGGCCTGGAACTCCCTCTCCCAGCCACCTTCCCCCAGGCTGCCTACTGTAAGAGAAACTCTGCTAAGACTCACTGAATCCTTCAGGCTTGATTTTTCCTTCCTCTGCATTCCTTGAGAGGAATAAACCTGTGTTATATCACTTGTCTCACTGTGTTATAATTTATCTTTTCTACCTGTCTAATTTTTACTTTTGATGAGAGACTTCATGGGGGCTGGGATCCTATATTTTGCCTCTTTCTATCCCCCACCAAGCATGAGCACAGTGCTTGGTAAATAGTAAGCAGCTCACACAAGTTAATGGAGTGAAAGCAAACAGAAAACCACAAGAAGGAATCACACCATATAAAGATCCCTTAACAACGGCCACTTGCTCTGCAGTACCTGGTATTCCTCAGCCTGGTTCTGATGGTGTCCACACTCCACACCCCAGGAAGACTCCTACTCCCTTCCCAGTCAGTCTGACCTTGAACCGTGAGGTCTGAGGGCCTGAAGGATCTGAAGTCAGACAGCCTTCCCAAGCCCTGTGCAGTGTGACCTTGTGCCTTTACTTCTGGTTGCTGAGTCTCTGTAGGTCAGCCAGTGATTAACGAGGTGAAGAAGGGTTCACAGGCTTCTAAGAGCCAGACCTACTTGTAACTCGATACACTTGTTGCACTTTCTGCAGGAAAAGTGACAATGTAGTTGATGTTCGTTTAAATAATGCTTATTTTTCTCAATATAGTATTAAAATAATAAAAAATAGAAGTCTTCTGTAATCCCTCTACTCAAAGTTAATCATTGGTAATATTTACAAAGTTTATTTTTAATTTAAAATCAATACATTCCCATTGTGAAAAATACAAACAATGCAGAACATAAAGTGAAATAGAAGGAACACCGAGTTCCACTCCCCAGAGTTCACTACTACTGTTAACGCTTGGCTCTAGCTTTGTCTAGTCTTTTTTTGTTTTCAAACTATAAGCAACTGTTTGAAAAAGCACAAAATCTCAATAATAGGAATGGAAACAAATAAAAAACATTCCACAAACCCTAGTAAGATCAACTAATTTCTTTTTTTAAAAAATCCTAGTCTTTTGTTTATGAGTGGCTAAATGGATTGTGTGGGGGAGATGCTTAGTATGGGGCACACGCCCTATAATTACACAAATCCTGTCATAGATTTAGTACAGAGCAGACAGGAATAACTGTAGTGATGAGGACTCAGTACTGTATCAGCATTGTTTGGTTATTTACATAATGCCTGTGTTTTGTAAGTGGCAAAAATAATACAGCTGACAATGAGATCCTAACAACCTTTGCAAGTTAACTGCTGGCCTAAGTAAAGAAAATTGGACTCTCAAGTTCCTATTTCTGGTCTCTATTCCACTTTTTCTCATCACTGAGGATTGAAAGCTATGTGGTGTTTTAAGTGATAGCTGGGAGAAATAAATAGTATGTGTGAATAGCAAGGGGAAGCCATAGAATTTACCTGTCAAAATGGCCTTAGCTGTGTCTGTTCTCAAGTATGTAGATGGTGTCTGAGTTCTCTTCTTTACATACACTTTAGGAATGCGTTCTTGAATCAGCTACAGGGCTGACCTTGGAAAAGCAGCCTTATTATTTCCGGGAGAAACAACTTACATTTGCAAAACATGTTGAAGAGGTTAACATCTGAAATGGATTCTGTATTTGTCTATTTACTTTCATGAGAGAGCAAAAGATATGGGCTCCACAGATAACACTGAGAATCTTACAAAATTCATACTTGTATCCCACTCCTCTCACAACTCAGCTCTATCCCTAGATTTTGCTTTTTGGAAATATCTTTACCATTTATTCACCTTTGTCTTCCTAGCATCTAGCATAGGAGGGGACTATAATTGTATGCGACGCTGCCTGATGGATAACAAATTAATTTGTACATTCATCAATTCATTCAACAGGCCTACCAGACTTCCTACTTCTCAGAGCTCGTGTTAGGGCTAGGGATTCAGAAATACACTACAGGCTGTTAATTGGCCCTTATCATCCATTTCTAACTCCATCTATATTCTCCCCTGTATAGAATTAACCGGAATGCTAAAAGCTACAGTTTCCAGAAGGTTTCTTTCTTTCTTTCTTTTCTTTTTTTGAGACAGGTTCTCCCTATGTTGCCCAGGCTGAAATGTAGTGGTGTGATCATAGCTCACTATGGCCTCAAACTCCTGGATTCCAGTTATCCTCCTGCCTCAGCCTCCTGAGTAGCTGGGACTACTGGTGTATGCTGCCATGCCTGGCTTTTCCAGATGTTTTAGCAGCAAGACTTCTAGGTGCAATGAAGGTTCTGTCAGTTAGATGAATTCATGCAATATCTGGAGGACAGAAAGAAGACGGAAGTCGTTGTTCTTGTCATAGTGGCTGGCGGGTTCTGGCAGATGTATTTGCATGGCCAAATCCACATTCCGCTGTCTGGACATGATTTTCTTGGATATAGGGTAGAGCTGTGGTAGTACCAGCAATTTTTAGACCTATGCATTACAATCATAGTGATATGACCTTGAAGCCAAAAGCCTAGTGCTGTGTCTTTCAATCATCTTGTAAATACCTAATCTCCTTTTGCTGGAAATGCCTTGAGTGGTTTCTGTTTTCTATACTGAACTTTTTCTGATAAAATAAATAAAGATGCAATCACCGCCCTTTAGAAACTTACCATTTCTTAGGGGAGAGAGACAGTGCAGCTTGAGTAGGGATATAATAGAAGTACAAATGGACAAGGTGCTATGTGATTAAAGAGTAAGAACATAGAATGGGGAAGGGGCATTTCAGTTATCTATTACTGCATAGCAAACCACCTCCAAAACTTAGGGGTTAATTATCTCTCACATTTTGTAGATTAACTGGGTTCAGCTGGGCCGTTCTTTTGCAGGCTTCATGTCATTGCAGTCAGATGATGACTAGGGCTGGGGTTTTCTGGAAGCTCAACTGAGATGCTGGGATGCCTGGGCCTCTTTTCTCAGGTGTTCTCAGGGTTTCTTTTCTCCATGCAGTATCTTCCTGTGAGGACATCATGATACAGTCTCTCTAGCAAGGCAGCTGGGTTTTTCTATTTTTTTTTTTAACGTGGTGGTCCAGGATTCCCAAAGCACAAATGTGGAAGATATGAGGTCTTCTTCAATTTTAGGCTCAGGCTGGGCATAATGACTCATACCTGTCATGCCAGCACTTTGAAAGGCCAAGGCAGGTGGATTGCTTGAGCTCAGGAGTTTGAGACCAGTCTAGGCAACATAGTGAGAACCTGTCTCAACAAAAAAGAAAAATAAAAATTAGCTGGGCATGTTGGTGTGTGCCTGTGGTCCCAGCTACTTAGGAGGCTGACACAGGAGGATCACTTGAGCCAGGGAGGTCAAGGCTTCAGTGAACTGGGATTGCACAGCTGCACTCTAGCCTGGGCAACAGAATGAGACCTTGTGTCAAAAAAAGAAAAAAAAAAAAGATATTAGGCCCGGAAGGGGCACGGCATCAGTTTTGCTGCGGTTTACTGGTTAAAGTGAGTGACAGGCTCAGCCCAGGTTCAGTGTGGGAGGGGAGGACATAAAGGTGTGGAAACCAAAAGGCACGATTGATTGGCAGCCATCTTAGAAGGAAGACACCACAGAGGGGTACTTGGGACGTTTGGGAAGTTTCATGGAGAACATGAGACTCGTTGGTTCCATGGTTGTGTTTTAACAGAGTTTACAGAGGACCCAGAGCCTAGTCCAGACCCTAGTATAGTTACTTAGTACATTTTGTTATTATTTTTATTATATAGATGAGACGTTTCTATGTTGCCCAGGCTGGCCTGGAATGCCTAGCCTCGCCTCCTTATGTGCCAGGACAACAGGCCTGAGCCACCGCGGCTCAATACTCAGTACGCTTCAAGAGAAGCCAAGACAGGAGAAAAAAAGGCAGGCAGGCAAACATAGGAAGTATAAGCTGATAGGCCCTTCCAGTCAAAGGCACTAAGGCAGGGTGTCCAATCTTTTGATTTCCCTGGGCCACACTGGAAGAAGAATAATTGTCCTGGGTCACACATAAAACACACTAACACTAATGAAGCTGATGAATTGAAAAAGAAAATTGCAGAAAAATCTCATAATGTTATAAGAAAGTTATGAACTTTTATTGGGCCACATCCAAAGCTGTCCTGGGCCACATGTGGCCACTGCCAGGGATTGGACAAGCTTATACTAAGGCATCAGGAAGTAACTGCAAAATGCAGCTACCAGCCCCCAAGGGCTGAGGCAATAAAATAAAGAGGTTGTAAATAAGAAAATGTAGAAGCTTGAAGGAGGGGCTTCACAGAGCTGGGACTCACACCTGTGAGAAGGGGTTGCTGGCCACCTGGTGTTGATATCTTTGAGGCAGTGCTGATTCTGAAGAAACTGCAAACCGGAATACTGCTGCTAATGGAATAAATTGCCACTACCAGGAGAAGCATGGCCTAGCTCACAACTGAAGCGAACTGGAAGCAGAAAGGAAGAAAGAAGTCCTTCCACTGGCCTTGCACCTTGAAGCCTCCCTCCTGGCCCGCGCTGAGTAGCAGAGCCTGACCAATAGCCCGTTGCCAAAGGAGAATGTCATTTTCAGTGCCTCAGCCCACCTCCAGCATCACAAAGCTTACTGTGGAAGACTGACTCTGAGGCTGAGATTAAGAGTTCAACAATCAGGTTGGGCGTGGTAGCTCACGCCTGTAATCCCAGCACTTTGGGAGGCCAAGGCGGGCAGATCACGAGGTCAGAAGGTCGAGACCATCCTGGCTAACACGGTGAAACCCCATCTCTACTGAAAATACAAAAAATTAGCTGGGCACGGTGACGTGCGCCTGGAGTCCCAGCTATTCGGGAGGCTGAGGCAGGAGAATCACTTGAACCCCGGGAGGCAGAGGCTGCAGTGAGCTGAGACTGCACCACTGCACTCCAGCCTAGGCGACAGAGTGAGATTCTGTCTCAAAAAAAAAAAAAAAAAAAAAGAGTTTTAACAATCATACCTTATTTGAAAAGTATTTAACATGAGTTTTACCCTGGCCCTCAGTCTCTCTCTCTCCTAGCTCAACTTTCTCTCTCCAAAATAGATGTGAGTTGGTTTCTAATAAAAGCACATGATGAATAGAGCACTAAAAACAAAACAAAACAAAACAAAAAACCAAATGTTTAACACAGATAAAATGAAGATCATACCATTCCAAGCAGTGTTTTCAAAACTTTGTAACAAAGTTACAAAGTCAAAATATATTTTATATTTTGATCTGTTAGGCATATACATGTATAACTAAAAAAGTTACATGAAGCAATCTTTATCCTCACTGTGTATAATGCACTCTGATATTTTCTACTATGTTTTATCTAATTTAAAAAATCTGGTAATAACCCACTAAGTTGACTTCATTGACTAATCTAGTTGCAACCTACTGTTTGAAAAACACTGACTTAGAGGAAGGGAAGATCCAATGCTTTATACATTTCATATAAATGTATAAATGTTATGTAAGTTTTAATTCTGTAAATACATATATAGAGCTCTTTTTCATCTCAAACAGTACCTTTCACATACCTTGTTTTATTTAACCCTCACAACAATCCTATGAGGTTGATATTTCTCCCAATTGACTAATAAGAAAAATAGAGGGTCAAAGATACTAAGTCATTTGCCCTAGTTCAGAAGGGGGATGAATGGTCAATGCAGAACTGGAAGCCAATGTTTCTGATTGAAAATCTCAGCCTTCCTCAATAGCCTATGCTAGGTTGAGACACATAGTTGAGTGTTAATTGAATACTAACTTTAGTTCAGAGCTGTCTGATAGACAAGGCTAACACTGGGTGTTGTATAATGCACATTGTTTGATGAAAGCATACAAGTTTGTCTGAACAAACTTCCTTCTAGAACTAAATTTCAGGACATGGGTTTCACATATGCAGGAGGATAACTGGAATCCAGGAGTTTGAGGCCATAGTGAGCTATGATCACACCACTACACTTCAGCCTGGGCAACATAAGGAGAACCTGTCTCAAAAAAAGAAAAGAAAGAAAGAAAGAAACCTTCTGGAAACTAGCTTTTAGCATTCCAGTTAATTCTGTACAGGGGAGAATATAGATGGAGTTAGAAATGGATGATAAGGGTCAATTAACAGCCTGTTGTATAATTATGAGTATTGTTTTCATCTGTGGCTTTTCAGAAAACACCAAATTATTGTGACAATTTTTTTTTCTTTTGAGATGGAGTCCTGCTGTGTCATCCAGGCTGGAGTGCAATGGCATGATCTCGGCTCGCCACAACCTCTGCCTCCCAGGTTCAAGTGATTCTCCTGCCTCAGCCTCCCGAGTAGCTGGGATTACAGGCATGTGCCACCATGCGCGGCTAATTTTGTATTTTTAGTAGAGACGGTGTTTCACCATGTTGGCCAGGCTGGTCTCGAATTTCTGACCTCAAGTCATCTGCCCACCTCGGCCTCCCAAAGTGCTGGGATTACAGGTGTGAGTCACCATGCCCTGCCTATTAGGACAATTTTTTATAGAGACACTTGGTAACAGTCGTGGAGGCTGCTAGTTGTCCCCAGTGTCAACTGGACCCTTCCCTTTTTAGTGATGTACTTCCTCCCATTTTTCATTAGACAAATGGTTGTCCAGAATAAAGGCCACATTTTCCCACCTGCTGTGCAGCTAGGTGCTTTCATGCAGCTAAGTTCTGTGAATGAGGTGTAAGCAGGCGTGGTGTAACTTCCAAAGTGTCATTCAAGTAAAGGAGACTATATTCATTTTTGATTGCTGCAATTACAAATCTCCACAAATGTAGCAGCTAAATGCAACACAAAATTTATTTTTTTCATTAAAAAAAATTATTATTATACTTTAAGTTCTAGGGTACATGTGCACAATGTGCAGGTTTGTTACATAGGTATACATGTGCCATGTTGATGTGCTGCACCCATCAACTGGTGATTTACATTAGGTATTTCTCCTAATGCTATCCACCCCCCACCTCCCCCATCCCCCAACAGGCTCCAGTGTGTGATGTTCCCCACCCTGTGTTCAAGTGTTCTCATTGTTCAATTCCCACATATGAGTGAGAACATGCGGTGTTTGGTTTTCTGTCCTTGTGATAGTTTGCTGAGAATGATGATTTCCAGTTTCATCCATGATCCTGCAAAGGACATGAACTCATCCTTTTTTATGGCTGCATAGTATTCCATGGTGTATATGTGCTACATTTTCTTAATCCAGTCTATCATTGATGGACATTTGGGTTGGTTCCAAGTCTTTGCGATTGTGAATAGTGCCGCAGTAAACATACATGTGCATGTGTCTTTATAGTAGCATTATTTAGAATCCTTTGGGTATATACCCAGTACTCAGATTGTTGGGTCAAATGGTATTTCTAGTTCTAGAGCCTTGAGGAATCGCCACACTGTCTTCTATAATGGTTGAACTAATTTACACTCCCACCAACAGTGTAAAAGTGTTCCTATTTCTCCACATCCTCTCCAGCATCTGTGGTTTCCTGACTTTTTAATGATTGCCATTCTAACTGGAGTGAGATAGTGTCTCATTGTGGTTTTGATTTGCATTTCTCTGATGACCAGTGATGATGAACATTTTTTCAAGTGTCTGTCGGCTGCATAAATGTCTTCTTTTGAGAAGTGTCTGTTCATATCCTTTGCCCACTTTTTGATGGGGTTGTTTGTTTTTTTCTTGTAAATTTGTTTAAGATCTTTGTAGATTCTGGATATTAGCCCTTTGTCAGATGGGTAGACTGCAAAAATTTTCTCCCATTCTGTAGGTTGCCTGTTCACTCTGATGGTAGTTTCTTTTGCTGTGCAGAAGCTCTTTAGTTTAATTAGATCTCATTTGTCTATTTTGGTTTTTGTTGCCGTTGCTTTTGGTGTTTTAGTCATGAAGTCCTTGCCCATGCCTATGTCCTGAATGGTATTGCCTAGGTTTTCTTCTAGGATTATGAAATTTATTATTTCACTGTTTCTGTCCATCAAAGTCCCCCTTGGCTCAGCAGTTTCTCTGGTCCAGTGTTGGAGATGCCAGGTCCTTGTGGTTGCCCCCAGTTTCCTTGCTGGCTGTCACCTGGGGGTAGTCATTAGCTCCTACCAGCCTCTCTTGGGTCCTTGTCAATGGATCCCCTCATCTCAGGGGCAGCAATGGCTCCATAAAGCCTCCCCATATTTGGAATCTCTTCAACTTTTCCTTCTGCTGTAGCTCTTGAATTCTAGATAGAGAAAGTTAATTGCTTTCAAGGACTTGTATGATTAGATTGGGCCTACAAGGATAATCTCGAATAATCTCTTTAAGTATCTAATCTAATTACATCTGTAAAAATCCCTTTTGCCCTGTAAGGGAACATAGACACAGGTTTCAGGAATTGCAATGTGGACACCTTTCAATTTTTCAAGGGCCATTATTCTGTCTACCATAGATGCATATCCTTCTGATTTGTCTCTTCTCCTCTGCTGCTGAGAAAGTAAGTGTATTGGCTGGATTGCTCTAAGGGACTAGGGAGGTCCACAACACTTAGGGATGGCAGAATAGAAAGTCAAAGCAGCTTGGATTCTATATATACATTATATATAAATATAATAAAAATCTGGTAACAACTCACTAAATTGACTTTTTTTTTTTGAGATGGAGTCTCCCTCTGTTGCCCAGGCTGGAGTGATCTCAGCTCACTGCAACGTTCACTTTCTGGTTTCAAGTGGAACTCCTGTCTCAGCCTCCCAAGTGTCTGGGATTACAGGTACGCGCCACTATGCCCAGGTAATTTTTTTAATATTTTTTGTAGAGACGGGGTTTAACCATGTTGGCCAGGCTGGTCTCGAACTCCTGAGCTTAAGTGCCTTGGCCTCCCAACATGCTGGGATGATAGGCGTGAACCACCGCACCTAGTTAAACTGACTTTATTGACTAATCAGTTGCAACCTACTCTTTGAAAATATATAACATATTATATAAAAAATATATAAATATATATTAACACTAATCAATATAGTAACATCTAAGGAGATGATTTATTAAGAAGGTCTTGGAATACAAAAAACTAGCCGGGCAAGGTGGCAGGCGCCTGTAGTCCCAGCTACTCCGGAGGCTGAGGCAGGAGAATGGCGAAAATCCAGGAGGCGGAGCTTGCAGTGAGCTGAGATCTGGCCACTGCACTCCAGCCCGGGCGACAGAGCAAGACTCCGTCTCAAAAAAAAAAAAAAAAAAAGAAGGTCTTGGAACAATCTCCTGTTCTTTGGGGCCGGGGGCTAGAGATCCCTAAAATATTCTACTTTGTCAAGAGACTTTCTATCTTTGGTCATCAGACTATCCTTAGATTGGCTGAAATGCTTGTGCCTTACAAGTAAAGCTAATTGCAAGTGGGTATCAATGCTGTTTGACGTGTGACTTCAGTCAGTGCAGCCGGCTTTTGCCTCTGTGTTTTATACAGGTGGTGGTTTATGTTTGCTCATACCTGGTCAGCTTCAATGTGACTTTGCAGTCCAGACATTCTCTTGTGAAGAGCCAGGACAAGACCTAGCTGTCCCCATCTGAGGGAGGACTCCAGGGCTCCAGGGAAAAGGGCATACATCCAATTGGTGTGGCAGTTGTTGCCTCCCCTGAGGTCCATTGAGCAGAGAGCCATCTGTGATTTAGTAGGGGAAGAAAGGCCTCAGCTTCTGGAAAAACCACATCCTTCTAAAGGGCTCCACTGAGCCAGGTGAGGTGGCTCTCAGCCAGGTGACGTGGCTCTCACCTGCAATCCCAGCCACAGGAGGCCAAGGCAAGGAAATTGCTCAAGCCCAGGAGTTTGAGACTAGCCTGGGTAACTTAGCAAGATGCCCATGTCCAAAAAAAAATTTTTTTTAAAATTAGCTGGGCTTGGTGGCACGTGCCTGTGGTCTCAGTTACATGTGGGGCTGAGGTAAGAAGATTGCTTTGAGCCCAGGAGTTTGAGGCTACAATAAGATCGTAGGATCACACCACTGCACTCAAGCCTGGGCAACAGAGTAAGACCTTGTACCTAATAAATAAAAATAAAGCTTTCCACTCACCCAAGTACGTGCTCTTCACATACCTTATCTTACTTAACTCTCACAGTAGTCACATGAGATGGGATTATCCCTAATTCACAGGGGAGTAGACAAGCTCAAATGGATCAAGTTATTTGCCCTAGTTCAGAAGGGCAGTAAATAGGGAACACAAAACCGGAAGCTAAAGCCCGCCCAAGGTAGTGAGAAACAGCACTTTGAATTTGTACATTTGGCCAGGGATTGTTCCTCGTTTCCTCCACTGGACTGGAGGACAAAGGGTAGCATGAACAATGGCTTGTGTTTTATACAATCTGTTTGTGTTTCTGTGGAAAGATCCAATCATCCACAGGAGAAATTATCCACTCTCCTGTCCTTAGGGCCTAGAAACATAGTCTTCAATATTAAATAAAAATAAACCACGCATTCATTGATTGCAATAAATCCAGTTATATAATATTTTCAATTTATTTATTTATTTATTATGTTTTGAGATGGAGTGCTGCTCTTGTTGCCCAGGCTGGAGTGCAGTGGTACGATCTCAGCTCACTGCAACCTCTCCAGGTTCAAGCGACTCTCCTGCCTTAGCCTCCCTACTAGCAGGGACTACAGGTGTTCGCCATCATGCCCGACTAATTTTTGTATTTTTAGTAGAGACAGGGTTTCACCATGTTGCTCAGGCTGGTCCCAAACTCCTGACCTCAAGTGATCTGCCCACCTCAGCCTCCCAAAGTGCTGGGATTACAGGCATTAGCCACCGTGCCGGCCAATTTTTTATTTCTTAGAGATTGTTTTGAACATTTAAAAATGCTTTATTTAGAGACAAGGTATTGCTGTGTCACCCAAGCTGGAGTGCAGTGGCACAATCATAGCTCACTGCAATCATAGTCCTAAACTCCTAGGCTCAAGCAATCCTCTCTCCTCAGCCTTTCAGAGTGCTAGGATTACAGGCATGAGCCACCTTGCCCAACTCTATTTTGTAAATTTTTTTTTTGAGACACTGTCTCAATCTGTCACCCAGGCTAGAGTGCAGTGGCACAATCTTGGCTCACTGCTACCTCTGCCTCCCAGGTTCAAGTGATTCTCCTGCCTCAGCCTCCCAAGTAGCTGGGACTACAGGCATCTGCCACTAGGCCTGGCTAATTTTTGTACTTTTAGTAGAGACAGGGTTTCAGGGTTTCACCATATTGGCCAGGCTGGTCTCGAACTCCTGACCTTGTGATCCACTCACCTTGGCCTCCCAAAGTGCTGGGATTACAGGCATAAGCCACCGCGCCTGGCCTTATTTTGTACATTTTTTTGTTTGTTTCTAGAACTATGAAGTGGAAATAATTCCATGTAATATGTCGATTTCAACTTAGCAGTATTTCCAGACATATTTAGAAGTGTGGAAGTTCTGAATTTTCTAGAGCATATGTAAATAAGAGAAATGACTTCAAAATGTTATACCTTTGGAAATCAGGTTCATTGAGAATTCTGAAAGAGGATAGAATTTATTCAATGATGTAAATAATTAACAGCAAAAATATTGTTACACGTAAATTTTTTTGAATTGACGAATAGTACTTGTACATATATACATGGGGTACATAGTGATGTTTTACTCTATATTATGTGTGGTGATCAGATCAGGTTCTTTACACTTTTTAGATGTGTAATCATCATTAGAAGTGAGATTTTAGAGTATTCCACAATGTAGACGACTATCTTGAATGCATGCTGATAATATGGCATATATTTGAGGTTTCTATATGCTCTATGTTCAGGGAAGGACCCCAAGGTGTTCAACCTAAAGTTGAATGATAGAATACTGCTTAAAGTTAGAGCTATTTATGCTTTCAAAAGCCATGGGATCTCATTTACAGAGGAAATAATTTTAATGAAACATCAGGAATATAATTTTTTTTTTTTTTTTAGGCAGAGTTTCACTCTTGTAGCCCAGGCTAGAGTGCAATGGTGCAGTCTTGGCTCACTGCAACCTCTGCCTCCCAGGTTCAAGCGATTCTCCTGCCTCAGCCTCCTGAGTAGCTGGGATTACAGGCATGCGCCACCATGCCCAGCTAATTTTGTATTTTTAGTAGAGACGGGGTTTCTGCATGTTGGTCAGGTTGGTCTCGAACTCCCGACCTCAGGTGATCCGCCCGCCTTGGCCTCCCAAAGTGCTGGGATTACAGGTGTGAGCCACTGCACCTGGAAGGAATATAATTTTATCACGCACATTCCATCTTACAGATGTATAAATATACCATACTTTAATATGGGAACCTGGCATTGACAGGTTATCACTAGGTAGCCTATAAGCCTCATCCCTTTCAGCCATCCACTTTCACTCTGAAATCACCTATTTGTAGCTGCTATTATCTGCAGACCTTGACCTCCCCTTCCTACCCAGTGTTTCCTGCCAGTCTCTTCGCACTGCTCAGGCTGACCGTGGGAAGCAATTTCCTGAAGGCTGACTGCCAGATAAGAGGCTGCATCATTCCCATTTCTTTTGCAGGGAGGCCTTCTGCTTCCTGCTGCCCTGCCTCAGTTTCCCATCAGGTTTATTGCTCCCACATCTAGCCTGTTAGAGCTGGGTTGGAGTAAAGCTTGATTCAGTATCAACCCAGAATTTCCTTCTCCTGACATTTGTAACTACTTAATTTTCAGGAGGCTTTATAGGTAAATTTGTTGAGGTCACGAAATACCTTAGTTGTGAACTTCTTTTTTAGAAAGAGAAGATTTTAAAGTTCCTTATGGTAGTACTTTAGCAATCTGTCAGCTTCTACCAAAGTTTCAACTTTGTGTTATTCTAAAGACAGCACTTCTTGCCTTGAAACGTTGTGTCAACCCAAAGAATTGAGACAGTAACCTGAGCAGACAGTTTTCATCAGCAGCAATGTCATCAGACACCTGTGAGATGGTTGTGCTGTAACCCAAGCACTCTGGGAGGCCAAGGTGGGTGGATCACTTGAGGTCAGGGGTTCAAGACCAGCCTGGCCGACGTGTCGAAACCCCATCTGTATTAAAGTACGAAAATTCACCAGGCTGAAATACGAAAATTGATGGCTGGCGCCTGTAATCCCAGCTACCCAGGAAGCTGAGGCAAGAGAATCATCTGAACCTGGGAGGTGGAGGTTGTAGTGACACGAGATCGCATCACTGCACTCCAGTCTGGGCGGCAGAGTGAGACTCCGTCGCAAAAATAAATAAATAAGTAAATAAAATAAAAAGTATATAGGAAGGTTTCCTTGGTCCCCTGGTACACCTGATCATTGTCACCATGGCAACCCACGGAAGACCATCCTAAACCCATGCACACAAGCACACATAGGCACATAGGTTACACAGGCATCCTCAGAAACACAAAGATGGGGAGACTCACCCTCAGACACAAACCACACCTACACACACACACACACACACAGACACACACACACACACAGAGAGAGAGAGAGATAGAGAGAGAGAGACAGAGAGAGACAGAGAGAATGAGAGAGAGAATGGGTGGTGGGGGGATGGAAATAGAACAGGTAGATTTCACCAGTTTGAAAAGGAAAGTACAATACTTAAACTTCAATCAAACTTAAATGCATTGAACTGAACTGGTTAAAGGAGAGGGTGGCAGTGCTAGACTAAGGAGACCAAAATTAAGAAATCCAAACAGCTCTTGTTCAAAAGGAGACATTCATTTTGGGGAATCATAGTGACTTCTATTTACTCTGGTAAATTCAGTCACTGATAATCAATTCAATCTCCATGACAGTATAGACCATCAAGTGGGTAGATGGTGATTTGTCTTGTAAAAACTGTGCTTCCAGGGCAAGCACTGGGAGGCTTCCAGCCGTGCTGCAACAAAGCAGGAAGCCAACATATGTTGCTGAATGCGTTCAGGCCACAGTACTGGAACGAAGAACAAGTTATTTATGGACATCAGCCCTGTTAAAAACAATATGCATGACCTGAAATCATCACCGACTGTCACATATTGTATGGTATGTATTTAACTTTTCAAGGTGAGAACTTCTTCAAGTACTATGTTAGCCCACCTACAGGAAAAACTATATTGCGGAAGAAAAGGAGAGGTGTTTTTTGTTTGTTCCTATGCACTATTTTTTTGTCACTATGCGATCCGACGCTACGAGTTTCCTACGCCGGCAGGAAACAGAGGGACCTGGAGAAAGTCCCATAGCTCAGGCCCCCCTGGACAAGCGTGCTCTCCCAGATACTCCACCCGGGTTCCCATTTTCAGCGATTTCCACGTGACGGTGTATGGTGAGAAACTGGTGCCGGATTTTCCGAATCGCGGGCCTCAGCAGCTTCGACAGAGCTAGGAAAGCGATCCGAGAGAGTTGGGGGCGCGCATGGAGCTCTCGGTACGGTCCCCGCGCATATCGCTGGGCGGCGCTGGGTGAACTTACTTACCTTGGGGTTGAAGATTCGAAGAGGAATGGAGGGCTGGTGGCTCCAGCTCGGACGGTCTTTGGGGCATGGAGGTGAAGGTGGCTGCGCTCTTGGATTTCTCCTCCGGGTGAGCAGGGTCGGGCTGTCCTGCTGGCTCTGGAGCGCTTATGCTGAGCCAGCGCGCACTTGCGCAGGGCTAACTGCGTTCAGCGTTGGCAGGAGCTCTGCTCTTCCTCTGCACCTAAGGCCACTTCCTCGGTTCCCCCACCCCAGACCTTTTGAAGGCCACTGGTGTCTGTCCATTATGAAAGGAGCGCGCCAAGCCCGAAGAACAGAGGGAGGCTGACAGCTCCCGGAGAAGTCGGGTACTGGGGTCAACTCTGGAGTTCTGGGACCAGATCACTTCCTTTGCGGAAAAGTCTTTCCCGAAGCCCAACTGGCTGCTTTTTTTCGGCTTCCTTGGAGATCTCCTTACGGTCCGCTCATTCTGGAGAGCCGGGCACCGTGCACAGGCATGCAGCTCTGAGCGCCCCCTCCCCTCAGGGCCCTTGATTCGCATCCACTGGCCACTTGGCTGAGGGTGGCCGCTCAGAGTTTGAGCTACACACTTTGGGCCCCACGCGAGTCTCCCTGTGGGGTCTGATCCGGGAGGTATGGGTCCAGCTGCCTGAGGGGTCGGGACGGAGCCCACCGTCCTGCCTCCAAGGGTCGGGTGGAGCCCAGAGGGGCGGTCCGCGGCCTTCATTCCTCTCCTGGTACTCTCCTCGAGGTCTCTCCGCCCAGCAGGACTTCGCTCTCCGCTGCTTCCCTGGGCCTCCCTGGAAGGTCGGTTTCTCCTGTCAACAACGCATCACCTCCTCCACCCCCACCAGGCGTATGGGAGACTACACCAGGCCCTGTCCTAAACTCTTCAAAGACATCATCATCTCCTTACCGCCTCCTTATGAGCCCACTGTATGGACGAGGAAATGGAGAGTTAAATGATGTAAGCAAAGCCACGGGCAGTAAGGAAGGACTGAATTCAAGCCCAAGGCGGCGCGACCTCCGGAGTCCGAGCTCTTCTCCGCGGGAGGCACAGGCTCTGGTTGCCCGAGTCTCTGCCACCCAGAGAACTTTCAAGCAAAGCTCTTATCCCGGGCCCAACCCTGGGCAATCGGAGGTAGCACGCCTGCCCGAGTCACCCCGTGCCCTCGGCTGCCCAAAGACCAGTCTCGGGCGGCCTGTGCCTCTTCTCCTCTCCTTGGCGAACCCTCGGGCCTCGCGGAGAAGCAGCGGCTGGCCAATTCGCAGAGCCAAGTCGGGTAGGGAGCCTCGGAGAGGGCGATGGCTTCTGCGTGGGGTCCGAGGACAAGTTTCTGCGCCTCCACCAACTAACTGGTCGCGGAGCTTCAGTTCTTTGCCTGGTGAAGTTTGCTGTGGAAAACCTAGGGAGTTTATTTACGAGGAAGGGCGTCCTGAATCCAGGCAGTGTTCGGCAAAGATCAGGGGTAGAGGAACAAAATTCCTATCTGCAGCGACAGTGTGGGGATTTGCCAGAGGAGAGGGGCTGCCGGGGGACTGGTGGGGGACTTTAGAAACAGCAGCTTCCGATTGCTTCTGACGACGACGATGATGACAGCCATAAAACCATAGCTACTATTTGTGGAGGGATTCCTAGTTGCCGAATTAGCGTTTTACTTTTTTTTTTTTTTTTTTTTGGTTTAAACCTCACAGCAACTCCACGAAGTAGTATTTGCCTCCACTTTCTGGATAAGGAAACTGAGTCACTGAGAGCTCGAATCATTTTATCAGGACTACGGGCTGGGCCAATATTTGAGGGACCAAGGATGCGAGGGCAGATTTGCCCCACCCCAGAGCCCAGGCAGGTGTGGAGAACCGCAGGGAAAGAGCACTCTCAACGATGCGCAAGTTCCTCTTTCTGATGCAGGGGACTTCCTTTTATCCCGAGGGACTCGATTTCTCTCGCCAATAAAACAAAACAAAACGGCAACAACAAACAGCGTCTATCTTTGCAAAAAGTAAAAGAAAAGCAAAGACTCCTGGTAGTGAGGTACTGGTACTGAACCCAGGGAGCGCCCGGGACGGCCGTCGGGTGCACCGTCGGGCTCAGGTGCCCACCTGAGAACTTCGTGCAGGGAAGAGCAGAGTGGTCCTAGGGGTTGGAAGCCCTCTAAATCCGGGCATCTTTGCCTCTAAGATAAGACATTTTTGGCCCTCGGTCTCGGGGTATGGAGACTCATCCAAAACAACGATTCTTTTGGAAGGGTCATGGAAAACGGCCTTGCCTGCGTCCTCAGCTTTGGGAGGAAAGAGGAGACCCGACCACGGTGGGAGCCAGCGGCGGGTTTCACCACCCGCAGCACTGAGGCGTCAGGTGGGCGGCGCTTGACTCTGCCAGGACGCAATATTGGCCAGCGGTACTCCGAACTTTCTCCCACGCTCTAGGTTCTATTGCCTGAGAAAGTCATCTTGAGAAGACATTCTTAAATTAAAAGTAAAATAAAACTGGAAATTCATCCCCTCACAGGGTGCTCCAACTCAAAACTCAAGTGCACTGTTTCTTAATTACCTGGTTTTCCCTGATTAGAACCAAAAGAAAATAGACGCTGATCAGCCTGGCCATCATGGTGAAACCGTCTCTACTAAAAATACAAAAATTAGCCGGGCATGGTGGCGTGAGCCTGTAATCCCAGCTACTCAGCAGGTTGAGGTAGGAGAATCCCTGAAAAAAAGAGGAACCCGGGAACCACAGAATGAGACCCTGTCAAAACAAAAACAAAAACAAAACAAGAAACCCGCTAATTTAATTTTAAAAGTGAATTCGAATCATCCCACTGCCAGAAAGCTTTGAAACAAAGTGAGGAGAATCAGTTTTCATCTCTTCCCATATTATCCGTATTTATTAAGCATTTCCCACAAACATAACCTGAACACAAGGCCCAGACCTTGAAAAGAAGACAGAACTGGGATGCACAGACCTGTTTGTAAAGAACTGTTTTGTAATTTTAAAACGTTAAATAAGATAACTGAGTTTCCAATCACATACGTTTTCATAATTTCTAAAGATGTGAAAGTCATACTGGCTCGTGAATAATTTGTTTCCAAAGCACGCCAGGCCACTGTGCTTGTCTTCAGCACAGCCTCTACCTTGGAACAGGAATTACATCCACATCCTAAATAGAAAGTTCCAAATTCTTTAGTTTAGTGGTCACCCAGGTGTCCATCTTTCTCCCTCATCCCCAGATCCAGGCCTGTCTCCCCTTGCCTTCCCTGCCAGCAGTGTGGAACTGGGGCACAGGGACTCTTGCAGTGCTCCTAAGCCAGCCCTGTCGCTGCTTGCCCTGCCTTGCAAGATGTTCTCTTCCTCAGAAGAAAGGGGTACAGGTTGTAAGATGTGCAATAGAGAAGTGTGCAGCTAGAGACGAGGAAGAGAAGGGATAAGAAGGGGAGGTAGAAGGAGGAGGAGGAGAAAGAGATTAGGAAGAAAGAGGAGGAGGAAGAGGAGGGGAAAGAAGATGAGGAGGAGGAAGAGGAGGACTCACTGTATTCCACTGGCATCAATTTCACGGGATCTTTGAAAACTCAAACATTTCCTTTCAGTTATTTCTAAACTTAAAGTGGTCGCCCGAGTAAGAATGACTTTGTTTATGGGCAGATTAAGGCATTCGGTCCAGCTCTCCTGCTGTGTGTTGGGGAGACTTCCAATGTGTACGGTACAGTTTCCATTGTCTTTGAAGAGTCGGCTTCTCTAAACAGGTCCCAAGGTGGAGCGCTGTTGGCGGGCAGGGATGTGCGCAACAGCCACAGACAACGCCAATCCTGTATCACTAAAAGAGGGCCAAATACAGAAACCAACGGCTCTTTTTCTTTCGGAAGGCCTGCCAGCATCTACCCGCGGGGCCCTAATTAGCATATGCGCCTGAGAGAGTGGGTTTTCCCCTTTGGTAAGGTGGGCCCCGCAATTGCCGCCCCATTCAACTGCCAGGGCGGGTGGTCCACGCCCGGGGTCCTCCTAGGCCCTCTGCTCCTCCTCGGCGAGTGGTTGAAGCCGCTCAGCCAGGAGCAGTTCCTGCCTCTCACCGTGGTTCCTGTGGCCGCCGAGGCGCGACGCTGGAGGGCTGTGGCGACGCGCTAAGGCCAGGTGGCAGGCGGCCCTCTCGGGCGGCAACTGGGGCAGCGGGCGGCACAGCACCTCCGGGGGGCGGCGGTGGCGGCAGCGCCAGAAGCTCCTCGCCGGAGGTCACGGCGCAGTCCTGCTCGGGCTCCGCGACCCCGCCACCCGCGACCGCTGTCCCGCCGCCGCGCTTCTTGTCCTCCTCCTTTTTCCACTTCATGCGGCGGTTTTGGAACCAGATCTTGATGTGTCTCTCGGTCAAGTTCAACATCACAGCCAGCTCCACCCGGCGCGGCCGTGAGATGTACTTGTTGAATAGGAACTCCTTCTCCAGCTCTAGCAGCTGTGCGCGCGTGTAGGCCGTGCGCGTCCGCTTGTTCTCCTCCGGCTCCGCCGCGTAGGCGCCGCCTGCGGGCGACACAGGGCGTGAGTGTGGCCCCCGGAGCCCCGCACAGCCCCCACCCACGCAGCCCAACCCCTTCAAGGGGATTAGGGAGTCCTAGCCCTACCAGTTGCTCCCGCCGGAGCCACCGAGCATCCCCTTTCAGGGCCTCGTGTAGGCGCGCGAAGACCTTCCCTAGTAAAGGAAGTTTTTTTTATTGGAGGCCAAACCCGAGTTGGCTCTCTCTGTGAGCCTAAGCTTGGCTCCGCCAATGAGTGGTCCTTGAATGCGCTCGTTTAATCGGTGTTAATCAACTGATTGATGTTGATTTAAATGTAGGTAATAGATAGTTAAACCGGCTGGATCCTACCAAAGCAATAAAACGCCTTTAATTCAGGGCTTAAAAAATCCTCCGTCGGTGATCCACAAATGTAAGAAATACATTTCCGATCGTTGTGTAGTTCACACACGGACATTGTAGGTCAGTTATATGGACAAATCTTAAGAACGTAAAACAAACGTTTACCACTTATGATGCTATCTACTGTTTTCCCCACTATCTGCTATTTCGTTTTAAAAATACTAATCTCAACCTAGTAAATTGATTTTATGACCTGCGAATGGGTACAACCTGCAGTTTGAACATCTTTGTGCTAGTGGAGACTGTGACACATTTTGTTATATCTGACCATGTATTTCCTCTCTATATATTTATATCGTAATTAGTCCCAACCTGACAGCCAGCAAATTATCCATACTTGTTTTAACTTCAGCGAGACTTCTGCCCTCCAAGTGAAGAGCATATTGTTCTAGGGGTCACGTTGGCTAGAGCAGAACTCTGGCAGCTCCAGACTCTATGCCCTGGATCCCAAATGCCCTCAGAGGTGTTAACGGGAGACACAGGGGCCCTAGCCCAGCTGCCCAACCGACAGCCCCACGGAGGAGGGGGTAGTGGTGTAGAAACAAGCCTCCGGTGTCTCCAAGATGCAACAGGAAGCCCTGAACAAGGAGGTTGGAGACCCACATTCACTGCCGCTGCGCTCAGCCAAGTCTCAATCTTTTCTTTTCTGTGCAAAATACTGACTGCACCCGGACTGTGGATGCTGACGCGGGAAATTCCACCAAAGCTCCGGGGGGAGACTTGTCTTAGAGCAAAGGCCGGGGACATTTCTCCTGTGAATGTCGGCTAAGCCTTAGGAATTGAAAGGCGAGTGTGTGTGTGTTGGGGGCGGGGTTAATTTCGCGATGGAACCCTACTGGGTTTCCCCCCAGGTCGAGAAAAGGCGCCAGAAGCTGAAGCAGAGGCTCAGACCCTAGTCCAGGGAGAGTCCTACTCCCTGGGGGCATCCCCGAATCCACCTGGCATCCCAGGCCTGGGAGAGAAGCCAGGCGGGCCTGCAATAAACATTTTGAAAGGCTCTCTAAAGTTTTTACATTAAACCCACATGTCTCTGGGTTCCTGCTTTAGGCTGCGGGCTTCGTGAAGTCCCTGCGAGAGACTGCTCAGGGAAAGACTGCCCGGGGTGCACTACTCCTGGGGGACCTGTGCCCAGCGCGACGTGGCAGGGGTGGAGGTTGAGGATGGTGGGAAAAAGTCAAGGGCGCCGAGCCTGGGCCCTTCCCCAAGGCGCAGGGTGAGGCAGTTTAGGTGCCAGCGGGCCAGCGCTGCTGAAGCATTTGGGGGTCAATGTTTTTCAAAACCTCTGTTGTCATTAGCATTCAGATTCGTACTGCCAGTGAGAGCCCTTTTGTCACTTCGCTCTTCCAGGGGCAGGTGGGTTTGCAATTTTTGAATTCCGGCTCCATCGAAAGTTTCCCCTAGAGGAACGCGGGGATAGCAGCCGGCCCCAGAGACGGCTTCCTGGGGAAGAGACAGGAGGTCGGCTCCTTCCCCGAGAGTCGAGCATGCAGCGGGTTAGAGGGCGCCAGCAAAGGCCTGGGGCCAACTCGAGCCCGAGAGTGTCGCCCTAGTTGGGTCCCCCCAACCCAAGCCAAGTCTGCTGATTTGCCTTCTGGTTTTACTTTCTGGCTTCTTGGGTCAGCTTAAGCCCAAGTCCTCCAGAGCAGAGGTATCCCCGCTCGGGTTGGGATAAGGACGTTACTCCACCTCACAAAGCCTCTTTCGGAGACCAGCTGTCGCCCATTTCCTGAGGAAGGCCCAGGCCGGGAGAGCAGGAGCTCCGAGGGCCTAAGAGGCCAGAAGAGAGGCCTGGAGGGGAGGCAGCCCTGGAAGGGAATTGGTTGGGGAATGGGAGCCCCTCACCTTTGTTCGAGGGACTGTCCTCCCGCCTCCTAAGAACCCCGCATTTCCGGAGACTTCAAGGCCTTACGCCAGGGCCGCGCGAGCTGGGTAAGTTCGCAGAGGCGCCGCGGCAGCTTCTGGCGCCCCTGTCAACTGGGTTTCGCTGGAGGTGGGGACGATTGCAGCGCAGTTCAGCCCTCGTCCTGCTTCAGGACCTTCGCCTTAGCGAGAAAGTGAACTAGGAAGAGGAACGTCCCGCGGACCCCGGGCGAGCTGGGGTCCCCCTCCGTCTCCCGCACAAAGCCCCGCCTGTCTGTGCCTGGGGTCAGTGTCAGGCAGGGCTGGCCGGACCCCGAAGATGGGCGCTGAGGATTCTCGGGGTGCGCTGGGGGACGCCGGCTCGAGCTGTTCCCCCTACTCCCCGCTGCCAGTTGAAAGGAAAAGGCAACTATTTGCGGTGCAGGTGTGACCAGAAGTGGCTGAGGCACGGCAGCGATGACAGTGTGTAGCGGCGACGACACAGGCCGCGCCGGAACTCGCCGCCCGAGCGGGGCCGCGAAGGACCCGGGGGCTACTCTGTGCCTCCTGCTCCCGGCTCCGGGAAAGACCTTCTGTTCTCCGCC